>NC_051162.1:31342898-31542897 GCF_013339745.2 Dermacentor silvarum
GCTCGCTCGCACCGTCTCTTATCTCCACACGGCTCTGACCTTTATGCGCTCAGTTTCCGTTGAAGCGATAGACCGCACGTACAGTCAACCACAAAAGTTTGCGGACCACGCGAGCGCGTGCCAGACTGCCTATCCGCGCCACCTAGCGGTACGCCACCTAGCGGCGACAGGGGCGCTCTACCGGATATGAGCCCTCTTGGTACTCGCCTGCCTGTTAATTTTTTATTCCCGTGCATGACATTGTTAGTTCGTTGTGTTGACGCAGAGCGCTGTCTGCGATAAGACCGCCACATATCTGGCTTGATAGCAGTATCGGAGCAATCACTGCAACCTTTGTCGACTGGTGTGCCTGTGGGTAGATAAGTTTCACGAAGCGCTGCGACGATTATTTTACGCGACGTTTACTGGCGCACTTTGGTTGGCAGCATCTTGGTCCAATGAGTGTTGCTGCTTCTGCGTCTTGAGAGAAAGGGTAGGGAGGTGTTTCACTGTCATCAAAAATAAAGAAAAAGCGGATGCATAGAAAATTTTCTTTCACACATAGGCGCATCTTCGCATCAGTCGCTGAAAACGTAGTAGACTTGCTTCAGGCCACGTGGTGATTGCCTATTTGGAAAGATGCCGCTGCGTGTTCCACTTGACGAAAGAAGGCACATTGTGCGTTTATTTATAGAGGGAATACCTCAGCGCGAAATCTGCCGCCGAACCAACAGGAGCCGGACTGCCGTGAATAGATTATTCAAGCTTTCCGCGACGATGACAGATTCACAGATATGGAGCGCAGTGGGCGTCCAAGGGCCACGACTGAGGAAGAGGACCGCCTGATTACGGCCGCCATCGTGGCTGATCCTTTTCAAAGTGCAGATGATATCCGAGAAGCGCTCTCGCTCACGGTATCGTCTGAGACTGTAAGAAGAAGGCTGAGTGAGCTTGGCCTGCAGTCTTTCGTAGCAGCACAGAAGCCCTGCCTCTCAGACAGCCAGCTACAAGAACGACTCATGTTCGCTACAGCAATGAAAGATTGGACAACAGAGAAATGGGGCGATGTCATCTTTAGCGACGAGTCAACTTTTTCCACGCGCTGGGACCAACGGAAGCGGGTTTGGCGTCCACTAAACTGCAGGTGTGTTTACAGTGTATTGGCAGTTAATTCACGAAGCTAATTCTGCATCACAACATGTTTCACGTAAAATGAGCTTTTGGACATTACGAGATTTTTCTGTAGTGGTATTATGTTGAAAACATTAACGATTGTTTCATAGTACTACTTACTCTGAAGCTAATTAAAAGCTGCCAGTGGGTCTTTCAGTACTATCTAATGATGTTTGCACGTTTTCTATTGCAACTCTATAACAGCATTATAAAGTTCATACGCAAGAGGAATCACAACATTTTTAGACGCGCCGCTGGAACCCAATTGTGTGCTATTTCTTGCAGATATCTGCCTAATTACACACAGAGTGTTCTATCCAGTGGACGGTGTTCCGTGAGCGTGTGGGGAGCAATCAGCAAAGATGGCCTTGGTCCCCTTGTGCGTCTGGAAGGGCCCTTCACTGCGTCACGGTACTGCAACGTCATCACTAGACACCTCGTTCCGTATGCGCTGGACGGTCCCTTCAGCGACGGCTGCTATTTTTTTCAATACGACCGCAGCCCGATCCATAAAGCACGTATCGTCCAGTCATTGCTAGAAGAACATGCTGTTTGCCAGCTTGAGTGGCCTCCATGTGGCGCCGACTTGAATCCCATAGAAAATGTCTGGGTCATGTTGAAGAAACGGCTGTCCACACGAGCCAACCGCGGCCGCACGGCCGATACGCTGTGGCAAGCGATCGCACAAAAATGGGAAAGCCTGCGCGGTCGACCGGAGATTACTGAATCTTTGTACGAGTCGATGCCCACACGCATCAATAAGGTGCTAGAAAACGGCGGACATTTCACTTCCTACTAGATCATTGAGAGACCTATGTTTCATGACACTTCTGTAAATGTCTTGTGAATAAATTCATCCCCTTCAGACACGAATTATGATGCACTGTCTGCAAATGCGTCAAATGCGCATGGCATCATTTCAAGACGCTCACTATTACATTCCAAGAAAGAAGACGAAGCAATGTGCTGTTTTGTGCGAGTTTCAGTAAAAAAAGTTAATTAGCGTATAACTCATTATCTAATTATTCTGAAATCCGTCAGCTTCAATGCTTGCATAAAAAGAATCAACTATTAGGCCCGAAACGCATGCACACTTGCTTTTTCGGTTGTATTCGTGTCGACCGGAGAAAAAAAATACTCTTGACGTTGGTCTTGGAACGCGGCACGTCGAACGATTGTCTAACATGGTAGTGTCTCCAGCAAAGTGATCATCTGCAGCAATACGCAGGACAATGAAGTTAACTGACCGCTAGTTGTCCCATCAGGAAGCGGACACGAATGTGCACACTGAGTTTTAGGTCATTTGAAGGAACACGTGGCGTGGGACGCGCCTCCGAAGTTCGAGTCCCCAAACGAGGACGCCGTGTCGCAAAGGGTTATAAAAAGAGTCATCGCACCCGATTATTTCTTATTTTTATAAATGTAACCACTATAGCAGCGCGGTGGTTCGGGCTTTGCGCAGCAAAACCTGGGCGCAGGCGATCAAATCCCGGCCGCTACTGTCACTTAGCGATGGGGGAGGAACGGAAAAATTCTGCCTACTGACTAAGCATCTGTGTCCCATGGCTGCCTCACCGCTCACTCACGCACTCACGAAAAAAAAAAACAGCGTGGCTACGCGAAAATAGAACTGATAACAGCCGAAGAATACGCTGTCTGATTACTTGTACTGATATTCTGCTCTCACAGAATATCCACAGCGGCCACAATCGCCATAGCATGTGACCACCCTGTATCAACATACTTTGCAGTCGACGCTCTAAGGGTGCACATTCGACATGTCGCAAGGACGCCCTTTCACCATTTTGCTTGCCTGCCAACGACTAGGCCGCATACGAGTTTTAGCCGTCTCCTGACTATACACGGAGCATCGCTACCATCGAATTACGTCCCTGCAGCATGGCCTTCGTTACCACTGTGGTCTCTGCATTCACCTCGAATATGCCTCACCATTCCAGGCGTGAATAAGAAGGCACAAATTCCGTCAGCAGCATTGAAGCAGGCAGCATTATTGCTACTACATGAGGTCCACAGTGACCGCTTACATGTTTACACAGATGGGTCAGTCATGCACTCCAGTTCAGCAGCTGCAGTATTTGTCCCAGCAAAATCTACAGTAATAAAATTCCGGACATCGCACTTGACATCGACGACGGCTGTCGAACTTACAGCTCTGTGTGCAGCAATGAAATTTATTGAACAGGAACCGCCCCAGAAATGGTCTATCTTCTGCGATTCCAAGGCCGCCGTCCAGAGTTTGCTCTCTGCACTACGCCGTGGACCCCACGAACGCCTTGTCGCGGACACACGCGAAATTTACCATCAGGCAGTTGACAAAGGACATGACATTTTCTTTCAGTGGCTGCCAAGTCACTGTGGTATCTTTGGAAACGAGCAAGCGGACGCAGCCGCTCGATCTTCACATACCAGTACCGATTGCGTCGCTATCCCTATGTCCAGAACAGACGCAGCAAGAAAGCTCCGTGCGCTTGCTCGCGAGCTTACGTTAGCCCACTGGAATTCAACGGACTTTAAAAACCAGCGCCTCTGTTCCCTGGATCCTGATCTGAAGTTCCGCCTTCCACATGGCTTACCACGACGGGAGGTAACTCTCATTTGTCGCCTAAGACTTGGCGTAGCATTCACCAACGCGTACTCCTACCTGATGGGAATGGCCACAAGTCCAGATTGTGAAACTTGCGGGTGCAAAGAGACGATAGCACATCTTCTGTGTGATTGTCGTCGTTTTAGTGCACAAAGGAAAGTCCTCAGAACCACGCTCGACAAGATAGACAGCCGTCCCCTTACGGAAGCCAGAATTCTTGGTCCATGGTCCCAGCCGACGTCGGAACGAACTGCTTTAAAAGCGCTAGTACGCTTTTTGAAAGAAACAGGACTACATGAAAAACTATAGAATTGTGCGGACAGATGTGTTGTTGTTTTTTTCTTTTTTGTTTTTGTTTTTTTTTTCTTCTTTTTAATCTTCTCTGGTTTTCTCATCTTTTCTGCCCTTACCCCATCCCCCCGTGCAGAGTAGCCAACCGGACACTTAACCTGGTTAACCTCTCTGCCTTTCGCCTCTTATTTTCCTTCCTTCCTTCCTTCCTTCCTGCTCTCAAAATATAAGCAAGTAGCCCTGGCTAACAAAGAGCGCGTCACGTTGAAAGAGATAGGTAGAAAATATTTGCGCACAGTGCGAAAATAGACAGGCCATAGATTTAAGGAGGGATGCGTCTTCAACGTAGCGCTGCTGTCGATCGCTGGTGACGTAGCGGAAGTGTCGCGAAGAGGCTCTTGGCCACGCGCTCGCGTGGTCCGCAAACTTTTGTGGTTGACTGTACGTTCGCCGCTGCGGTGTATCCGCTTGCTGCCAGAGTTTTGACGGTCGTTGTCTGCAGTCATTCAGTGTGAGCTATTCATGTTTGTTTGTGCGCGCTCACACCACGCTTGTTCATTCAGTTAGTAATAGTCGGGCCAGATTTTCCAACGCACGCTACACATGCAATGCTGCCCGGATCGGCAGTGCAGCGCTACAGATGTGTCCCTTCGCACGCGCTGCCCACGGGAAGCGCTTCTCATCAACACCACCGTTTCACACGCGCCTTCTCGTGGTCATCGAGTCTCTCTTCACGTCGGTCTACTTACGCCGCAGCACACCTGCTTACTTAATCAGCTCATGTTTACTACAATTCATATTGCTACCAAAGCCGCTCACCTTACTTCGTATGACATTGCTGTGTTGCTATCGCATTCATTGCTTCGCCCTTAGGGCGAAACTGTGACATTTTTTTTTGTGTCTCCTTGTCGCTGCGTATTACGGTAGCAGACGCAGTGAAGAAATATGCGTGCACGCACTCAGTACATTGGCCTTTCGAACACAAAGCGTGCTGTCAAAAGAAGTGTGTAGAACCAAATTTTTGACAATGAAGGCTCAAAGGTTGGCCTCGCCCAACGTTTAGTTAACATTATCGGCTCAGTGCCCGCAGTAACGATGAACTGCCCTTGACAGTAGCACGCTTCCCGACGAAGCGGCCAGCGCGCGCTGCCGTAGCAGTCGACGCGGTACAAGATAACGGGTCTCGACCGTCTGCGCCTGCGCGAGCTGCTTCCGACAACCGACTCCAGCGCTCGCCGCATCGCGATGCAATGCGCTCCGAGATGTCCCCTAAGTGTGAAACAGACTGTACAACCGGTGGTGGCTACGCTCATATGTTTTCACATTCGGCAAAGTTTCACGTCGTTTCCGGTGACATACGTCCTGTAATGCAGGATTACATCAAGTTAAAAAAACAGCCACATACCGAAATTAGGGTCCAACTGTTTGTGCCTCTCGACACTATCGCTACTGCTGCATTGGTAAACTCTTACGAAACTTGCTGTCTTGTAAGCTAGCTCACACATGATTCCAGCGCTCCAGCGAGAAATGAACCCTATTTACAGCAACACACGCTCCATACTGTTTTGTTAACGTTTTCATTATACTTCGTCAATGATCTCAGGATAATAGAAAGAAACGAGTTCTTTCTTACCTTGCGCCTGAGCAGGTTGTCCAAGGGAAAGTTTATCCACTCAGCGTCTTCGGCAAGAAACTGGTCACCGTCGAGCGGACAGGCGTGTGAATTGTCGAGCCGGCAGTGCTCGTAGCAGCTGCGGCAGAGCACGTGTTTGCATGGCAGAAAGGCAGTAATACTGGGCAGCACACCACACGCGTTGCATATTTTGTTTTCAGGAATACGCTCGACGAAGTGCAAAGGTCGCCAGTCTAGTTCCTGAGAAAAACCGCACAGCGTATACCGCTGGCCTCGAGAAGCCATGACGAACCGCGCATACGTAGACTGACAAACGTCCTGCCGACTGCTCTGCCGAAACTTCGAAGCGTTATCAGCGCTCTGTCTTCGCAGTTGTTTCCATGTCGACTATCACCAGCCCCAAAAAAGTAAAGCTAGTTTCGGTTTCAAGGAACATGCGCACTCCTAGGGCTTGCCGGACATCCTAAGTTAGTTTTCTTATTTCTCTTTTTGTGAATTTTAAATCGGGCGAAGCTCGGACAGTGGTCGCCATCGTGCGTCCGTCGAGCTTGCCTCCGCTCACCCTTGCCACTCGCTCAGCAATATCAGAAGTCGCTTGGTCGTCTGCTTCGGTTGTCGTCCCAAGTGTGAAGATGGGAACGATAACACACAGAAGCTTGATCAGGCGTGCAACGAACGGAATACGTGGAAACCAGGTCAACCAAACATTAGACGAAGATGGCTAAATTGGGGCATCGCAAGTGTTGCGCGGCTCTGTGGTGTTCGAACACCGGGAATTATTTATTTATTTATTTATTTATTTATTATTTATTTATTTATTCAATACTGCAAACCTTGTACAGGTCCAAGCAGGGTGAGTAAAAGGTAAACAAGGCAAATACAACACAGTTAATAACGTTACTTGTGGCTTGTCGTGTTAATACTTGTGTTAATAACGTGGCTTGTCGACGATTAAATCGTCGACAAGCCAGACAAGTAGATAATTTCCAGGCTGACCCATGGCGAACAGCAAGCGTCGTGGTGAATGATCAGGAAATTGGGTGTAGCATTATCAGATGATAGTCGCCATGGAAACAACTGCGAAGACAGAGCGCTGATAACGCTTCGAAGTTTCGGCAGAGCAGTAGGCAGGACGTTTGTCAGTCTACGTATGCGCGGTTCGTCATGGCTTCTCGAGGCCAGCGGTATACGCTGTGCGGTTTTTCTCAGGAACTAGACTGGCGACCTTTGCACTTCGTCGAGCGTATTCCTGCAAACAAAATATGCAACGCGTGTGGTGTGCTGCCCAGTATTACTGCCTTTCTGCCATGCAAACACGTGCTCTGCCGCAGCTGCTACGAGCACTGCCTGCTCGACGATACGCACGCCTGTCCGCTCGACGGTGACCAGTTTCTTGCCGAAGACGCTGAGTGGATAAACTTTCCTTTGGACAACCTGCTCAGGCGCAAGGTAAGAAAGAACTCGTTTCTTTCTATTATCCTGAGATCATTGACGAAGTATAATGAAAACGTTAACAAAACAGTATTAACAAAACAGTATGGAGCGTGTGTTGCTGTAAATAGGGTTCATTTCTCGCTGGAGCGCTGGAATCATGTGCGAGCTAGCTTACAACAAGACAGAAAACTTTCGTAAGAGTTTACCGATGCAGCAGTAGCGATAGTGTCGAGAGGCACGAACAGTTGGACCCTAATTTCGGTATGTGGCTGTTCATTGAACTTGGTGTAATCCTGTATTACAGGACATATGTGACCGGAAGCTACGTGAAACATTGCGCAATGAGAAACGTTATGAACGTAGCCACCACCTGTTATACATGTACTGCAGCGCTATTGATTATACATTCTCTGGTTCATTATGCCCTGTCTTTACATCCTCCCCCACCGCCGTAGTCGAGTAGCTCTGACATTGCGCTGCTGAGGACGAGGTCGCTGGTTCGTCCTCAGCGGCGGCGGTGGCATTTAGATAGGACGAAATGCAAAACGACTCTGGTATTTAGAGTAAAGTGCACATTAAACGACCCCATACGGTCAAAGTTATTTTGCACTACCCCTCTACGGCGTGCCTTAACATAACATTGTGCTATTGGCAAGTAAACCAAAGCACTGTATTCAAATTACTCGCATCCGCTGGCGTGACATTTATTGATTTCTTTTGCTTCTTGTCTCCGTCTCTCGCTGTACAACTTGTATTATGGAGGACGTGTTTTGCTGCGAAGGACGTTAGGTTGTATGTTGTAGTTACCTCGTGACAAACTGATCTTCCTCCTGTATTGAACGATTTGGTTTGGCCAGTACAGTCAGAAAACTGAAGTATTCGGACGGCCAACAACATGCTAAGGACTACCACTGAAAACAATGCTGTAATATTTAGCTACAGAGGCAAAGAAGTAACAGTGGCACAAAATTGTCTGTTCACATCAGTATTGAAATAGGAGAAAGTATAAAAATATTATGCAGATTAAAATGCCATGTTGGAATTTGTCAAGCCAAATTTTCTTAACGCCTTTAAAAATTTGGAGGAAGCTTGAGCTTCGCCTTTAAGAGTGGAACGCGACAGCGTTTCAAGATCCCTGGCTGCTTGTCAGTCTTTTTTCTCGTATATTCAAATTACAATCCGACGCTATCACGTCTGTACGGTGTGGCTAAATCGTACTTTACGATTTTTATGAAAGATCTTACTTTGAGAAATTCAGTTTTTGTTCACTAATGACTCGCGCTACGCGGAGGGCCTGCCCGGTCGGAGTGGTTCGGGACGCTGTGGTTCAGCGTGATTATTTCCGCCAACGACGCCGACGTCGCCGTATTTTCTGCGACCTGTATCTGTTTATTTTCAGCGCAGCGTTTGCACCATAACAATCACCGGCATGCTTGTGAATAATGCAAGACACAGACCTCCACTAGCTAACGCACGCGACCACATTATCTATTGTTTAGAAGTCGTCCCGTCTGCCCAATATATACTTACCATCCCGTCCGTAATCCGTCCATCTCTGTCGTAAGCAGAGCCAGTTTAAGCGACAGATTACGGGAGCACGAATGCACGCGCCAGCTTCTGACAGCGCCGAGTAGCTTGGCTGCGCACTGGAAACAGTGCAAATGCTCTCCGCAACTAGGTAGCACCAAATTCATTGGCACAGCAAAGACGAAAACAGGGCGAGAAATATAGAAAACACTTGCGATAGCAAAAGAAAGAGAAGTCCGTAGGCATGCCGTCCATCACCGTCATCGAAGCTAGGGTCCAGCTTGCCAGGGCGAACGTGTGCAAGTGAACACCGCAGTTCGGGCCCACCGCATCATCACGTGTCATTGCCTTGTCAGATGTTATATTTCACTCCCTCCCTCCAATCGCCATGTATACAGGGTGCCCCAGCTATCATGCACCAAAACGTAAAAATATGCAAATGCTACGTAGATGGACAGAACAAAGGTAATGTTTGTTTCCGTCGCTTGGAGATACACAATTTTTTTTGCATTCCGCCTAATTACATAATTATTCTTAAGTAATTCAACAACTTCTCAAGTATTATAATGAGGTGAAAAGAGCCAATGAGAAAATTGCTGATCAACATCAAACACTCACGATACCGCTTTCTGTTACTCGACACCTGCTACATAGAAGTGTTTTTCCGAGCCCGAAAGAAGCCCGTGAATAAGTCCCTTGTGCGGCCATTCGCGCCACAATTTTGTGTGTATTCGCGGGCTTCTTTCACTCTGGGAAAAACTTTTTTTGTAGCACCTATTGAGCAACAGACAACTGCATAGGGAGTTTTTCACGTTGCTCTTTAATTTTTTCATTGACATTTTTCATCTAATTTTAATATTTGAGAAGTTGACTTAAGAATAATTGTGTAATTATGTAATCTGGTTATCTCCAAGTGACGGCAAACATTATCTTGGTTCTGTCCAGCTACGTGGCATTTGCATATTTTTTAAATTTTGCTACATGATAGTTGGCACACCCCGTTTAAGCGTCCTCTCTAACAGTACTAAATGGGTGGTAGTTTGCGCCACGTATACCTGCACCTTTTGTTCTTTGATGTTCGTTATTTAGTTCTTCCGTAAGCGTAGTACTATACCAAATACAACCATGAACGTCCACCTACAAACCCCGTTCATTGTTTTACTAATCAATATAGTAACTATGCAACATTGAAGTAAATATGTCTGCTATGCTGTTGTCTTGAGCCATCGGACATAGATACGAAGCTGACTGTTGTAGCGGGACTAGGGAGTGGGCAGACACGGCAGATTAAACTGCGCTCATTGAAGCAATGTGCTCTGATCCTAATACTACGAGTTTTCTCTCACATTTTTGCTTTTAGGCAGCAGAGTGGACAAGGGCTGTTTCTTCTGCACACTTTGATAAAGCATGGGCATAGCAGGGCATAAACCTAGGAAGGAAACTAAGAAAAAAAATGCAGCAGAAAATGTAAAGTGAGAATTTTGTAGAATACTTCAAAAGAAATATCGATGGAGCCTAATCAGAAATAGGCCTGCGCCATGCAGGTAGTGAGCAAGCTGTAATTTATAGTCGCCTCACGCTCAGATAGTATGGGGCATAGTATAGCGGACAGCGAGGCGCCAGCTCATCGTGAGCGGGAGGTCATTTAAAGGCCCCCGCGAACCAAGCAGTACATTTAAGTTCCTGCAGCTATGTGCAGGACTCATTTCCCAAGAATCAACGTGATAATTGCCCTTGAAGAGAGGTAGCGGCGGCTACAGACGATTTTACCTTGCCGAGGTTAGCTGGGTGAGTGCGTTATTTCTGTCAGTCTTATTACTTCTTGCATGCATAAGCCCGAAGGGTGAACACCTTGAATATATACCGTGCACACGTACGGCGACATCGCGAGTAGCTTATAGCTGCTTCTCTTATCGTTGGACCGTTCTCTTCGCGCGATTATGAAGAGTACGAAAGTCAGCATTTTTAATGGAAAGCACTCTAGGGCTACTTCCCTCGGAAATCTGTCCGTCCGTCCGTCCGTCTGTCTGTCTCTAAAGCATGACACGATGTGCTCTATTGGTAGACATGAGTTCCTACGGGGGTATTTTCCAGTGTCTTACAGCTACCTATAACTACTGAGATTCGTGATTATGACTACATGTAGTCAGCACTTAAGAGGTATTCAGAGCAAATAAGGTTATTAAAGACTGATAAGAAAACTTGCGATGAGATTACTTAAGCGCAATAGGAATAATTGAAGGTAATTAAAAATTAGGATGCAAATAAGAATTAATTTGGGCTAAGATATTTAGCCTGATCAAGGGCAAATAGGGTTAAATTAAGCCTAATGATGAATACATAAGCTGACTTTTTGGTTAAGCATAATTTCGAGTAATTAACATTAAATTGATTAGGGATAAGGGGTATAAGGAATAATTAGCGGAGTTAAGATAACTTAAGCCTACTGAAGGATGATTACGATTACCTTACGTAAGCCCAATTAAGGATAAGTGCGATGAAGAATATTTCATGTCTAATGACGTACGTGCTGACTGAAGAGGAAGACGAAGGACCGTGCCGTGATCGCGAGGGAACCCCGCGCTACGACCAGCTCTTGCAGTGCTTACCTGTATACCTGGTGTTCTTGCAACGTTATCGACGACAATAAACGTCGTCGCATTTCCTGCATTGGAGCTGCAGGAAGCGCTTGCGATATCTGATCCCGGATGGCTTGCTGTAGCGTTGGAGTCAAAGCTGCCGTAGGTGCGTCGCTGTGAGGCAGCAGCGATAGCTGCCTGGCCACCTCTTCACGAATAGAATCTGATATGCTGCGATAGGGTCGAGTTGGGTAGAAGGTCGGTAGAAACCGCGATGCTCGAGACGAAATCGGCGTGCTGAATGTTCTGGCGGGCGATGGAACGTTGGCGACGCAGGTCGTCAAAGCTCTGGCATAGGTTACTAAGGACGGATACGCTCGTTGGGCTTTTTGCCAGCAGCATCTGGAATGCGCCGTCCTCGATGCCCTTGAGGATATGCTTGATCTAGTCATCCTCTGACATGCTCGGATTTACCCTCTTGCACAAATCGAGAACATTCTCGATGTAGCTGGTGAATGTCTCTCCAGGCAGCTGTTCGCGCGGGCGCAGACGCTGTTCAGCGCGTAGATTACGCACAGCGGGGCGATCAAACACTTAGACAAACAGGGTCTTAAATGCTGACCAGCTTGAAAAGTGTGATTATGTGGTTGAAGAACCACAGTTTGGCTACGTCGGCGAGGTAGAAAGACACGTGGGACAGCTTAGACTGGTCGTCCCATTTGTTATGGGCACTTACACGTTCGTACGATGAGAGCCAGTCGTCGACGTCGTGTTCGGCGGTCCCACTCAAAATGGTTGGGTCGCAATGAAGAGGAACGCCGGCGCAGACGACAGTGGCAGCCGGTGGTGCAGGCAACCAAGTGGCTGGCTCAGGCATAGTGCAGGGCGATTGTGTTGGTGTTGGCAGGGTTCGAGTGCGGAGCTCCAGGACGAGGCGAAGGATCCCAGCAACTTCCATCAAATGCGACGAGGTTTATTGTCGTCGATAACGTTGCAAGAGCGCTAGGTATACAGGTAGGCACTGCAAGGGCTGTTCGTAGCACTGCGTTGTTGTTGACCTGAGTGGTTGTGGCGCATACCCACAGTGGGGAATTGGCCATGAATCAGGTGGTTATATTCGGTGCATAAAAACAAGGGAATTAACGAATAGAATACTGGTGATTAGAAAGGAAGATTTTGTGAGAGAAGAAAAAAAACTAATAATAATAGGTTAAAAAGAAATAAATGAATAAAAAAAACAATGGTGGGGGAAATGTGACAATAAGTTTAACATGGTAATCGATTTGATTCAATGAGATAATTTTGGATTGCCAAGCAAGCATTTCTGTGACTGAACCCAATAATAGACGCTCCAAAAGATAGAATTACAGGTTCCGATAAATCTAGACCAATATTGCGAAGCGGGATTTCCAGTAGTCTTTTCCTTATTGCAGAAAAACGCCTACAACACAACAAGAAATGGTCTATTGTCTCCGCTTCGCCACAGAATGAGCATAATGGTGAGGGGACCAGACCAGACCTGTGTAAATAAAAGTTTAACGTAGGGATACGGCAGCGCAGCCTCGTGATGGCCACTTCAATTTTCCGGCTTTGGCAAAAGTCTCTGTGCCAAGGGTACAGAAGATGTCTGTATTCCAAAGAAGTAGTTAGAGCAGAGCCTGACACTGCCTGCATAATGACACTCCTGCGAAATCTAGCAGCAGTGACATGAGCAGTCAAAGGACAATACGGAAAATTTGTCCCGTTATCAATGCCTTGGCTATTGAATCTATTTCATTTATAATAAGTCCTTTATGGCCAGGCACCCAAATTAAAGGCAAACTTCTCAAATAACCAGGTATCAATGAATGAAACGTCCTCAATACGCGAGAGTCACAAGAAGCAGTGAGGGATGAGCACAATGATAATGAATCAGTGACTATCACGGCTGACGTAGTTGATGGGTCTAATTTGCGTAGAGCAAGCACCACCGCCATGAATTCGGCTAAAAATATGGGTATAAAATATGGCAGCCGAAGAGAAAATGTTGAATCGAGAATAGGGGAAAATATACCAACACCTGATTTTTCCTCACATTGTGAGGCATCTGTCACAATAACGATGTTTGTTTGCAGGCTCTGCAGATGATCTTGTAATACACCATCTAGAATGCTATGTGGAAGTAATTTTGAATTATTAGGAAATATGTCATCGAATTGAATTTCAGTGGTAACAGATTTGTAGGGAATCGGAAGTACATCACAGATGCGCACGTCCAAAGGGCAAGTAAACGTTGCGTGAATGTAATTTGGATAGTATGTGAACGCGGCCAGTTTACACGAAAAAACCAATCAGGTTGGGAAATGAATATTGTATGAGAACGTCGCACCGGTGATTCGTGAATTCTCAAAAACGTCTGTACTGTCAAAAGACGGAACCTACACGAAAGAGGAGGAACACGGGATTCGAGATAAAGAACCGAATTTTCAACAAATTTGGGAAGCCCTAGGCACAAACGTAATGCTTCTCTTTCTAAGAGAATCAAAGGGCGGGAAGTGTAAGCTGGAGCTCCAGAGAAGAGTGCGCAACCAAATTCTAATACAGGGCGAACGTACATGCGATATATCATTAGAAGTGTATCTCTTCTCAATCCTATTCGACGATTGCTCAGCCTACGCAAAATGCCAATTGCACGAGTACCTTTTCCAGTCACATGATCTATGTGTGGCCGCCAGTTGAGAGAGGAGTTATAAATTATTCCAAGGTACTTAACCGATTCTACCTGTGGTATGTCTTGTAGGTGATAAGAGAGAGAGAGATGGACTGGGTCATTTATCGGAAAAACGAGAATGGCACATTCGCTGGTATTGAGTAAAAACTGGTTAACATCTAAGCAGCTCTCCAGGGCACAAAGGTAAGTTTGCAGTCTTTGATATAACGTATGAATGTCATTTGCAGATGTGAAAAACGCAATATCATCTGCATAAACTTAAGTTGTTACTTCTTCATGATGGTGAATTGGGCTCATGAGAATATTAAAAAGCGCCGGGGAAAGGACTGAACCTTGCGTTACCACTCTCGTTTGTTTGCACCTAGAAGACGAAAAGCCGCTTTTGTAGCAGTAGAATTCTCTTTCACTTAAAAATGAATGAATCCACGCTATTATATAACCAGGAACACCACAAGATGTTAGCCGATTTATCAAAACTGTGTGTTCCACGGTATCATATGCTTTAGCGATATCAAGCGTCACTAAGGCAGCATATTGCTTATGATGTCGAGCAAGTTGTATCCGGCTTTTTAAGTCGACATGGGCATGCCATTGTGATGTTTTTTTGTTGTCACTGATCTCGGGAGCGTGCGGGTGTTATGAGAGATGGATAGGGAAGACGGATGGCGACACAGCAAACAGATTTTTTAATAACACGCACACTCAAAACCAAAACTAAAAATCAAGCACACTACGGGAAGAAAGACTAATCAAGATACAAACTAATGTACAAAGCCTAATATACAAAACGTTCTACTTGGCGCCTATGCGCGTCCGTGGCGGCTAACTCTTCACGAGTCAGGCAACCCTGTCTTATCTCAGAGACGCTAACAAATAAGAGTCACCTTGCTGCGTTCGTCGTTGCACGTCTGTCTGAGTCCGAAGCTCGTCGGCCCTTTTCTCCAGCAGTAGGTGTACTCGTTGATGCTATAGTCGCTTTTGCCTTGTTGTCGGCGCGTCGTCTCTTTATCAGTAGGGAGCTCGCTGGTGCTTCGTCGGTGATGAGCTCGTCGGCTCGTCCGCAACGGCGGTCGCCGTAGCTTAGGCCTACCTGCCTAGGCCTAGCGTCGGGACGCGTCCCAACTCCTTCAAGAGTGCTGACGTGGCGTCCCGAGGAGGATCAATCGTGCCGGTCTGCCGCAGAAGGGGGAGCCTCTCTGGGGTGCCTGGTCCTGCCGTGAGAAGCTGCAGCTCGTCCAGGAGCCTCGCCCGAACTTGCCGAGGTCGACGGCCACACCGTGGACGGCCAACGTCACGGACTCGGCCAGACCCCCAAGTCTCCCGTCGCCAGTGCGGTGCTGGCGATGCGACCTTCCTGGCCCGGAACCACGTCGATAATCCTCAGACAGCGCCGTTCATCCCTCGATTACGGCTCGGCTCACGTGCCTCGCGCGCTCGCGCCGTTCCGAACGCTCCGCTCACATCGTCTTTTTCTTCTTTTATGGCGCCGCCGGCGTCTTACTCATGACATGGCTCCCCTTTTTAAGAGTTTTTTCTGAAAAAACTGCTTTCTGTCCGTCTTCTTTCTTGGTGGCGAACTTGACTCTTGTGACTTGGGTGCCTTTCTGTGCGTCGTCTTCGCTTACCACTCATCACCACACTTCACTGCACTATCGCGCACATTTCACTGTTTGCACTGTTCACAACACTCATGAGTTCATTGTTCGCGCCACTTCAAATATGTACATTTGTTTTGTCCGCGTTATGTTCTCACTGTTTAGTCAATCCATTGCCCTATTCATGTAATCTGCCCCCACGTTCTGTCGTCCCTTAATGTACTATATGTGGAAAGTAAGGCTCCCTCTCATCATATCTGTTATACGTCGGCTTAGCTTTATATGCACGGGCTCCTCTGTTAAACACTGCATCTCGCTCCGCCCAACTTCTATTTGCTCGGGTAGGTCTGAAAATCCTTCCTCGACCATGTTTCTCTGCCTGGGGCCTACCCACTGCTTGTATCGTATCTCTATACTCCTTGGGCTCGATTCGTCCCGTTCCCAACTTGTGCCCCACAAATTCCCTAGTCCTGTAGCCTATCTCACACTTGGTTGGCTCTATCGTCAATCCTATGTCCTTGTCATCGGCAATCGCCAAACAAACACCAGTCTTCTCCTCGTTTTTCCCCTTAGCCATTGCCTTTTGGCATACGTCACATGCTTTTACATATCGTTTCACGTCACTCTGCACTCCCAGCCAAAAGAACTCTTCTGTTATTTTTTGTAACGTGTCTTTGATTCCCTGGTGACCTGCCGTTACACTATCATGCGCTAACTTCAGTACTTTATTCCTCAGTTTCTTCGGGACCATCAACTGTAATACTTCCCTACCTGAACTAAATATACATTTCCGGTACAATAAATCATTCTTCTTTATAAACTCCGCTACTGTCCGACTCCTTTTCCTTTGCACCCGTTCCCCTATCTTCTGTTCACACTTTCTTATCGACTCATCCTTGTTCTGCAATTCTCGAAACTCTGCTACCGTTATATTTAACCCCTTCACGGCCGTAACCTGCAATGCTGGCAGAGGTTTGGTACCCTTACTGCTTGCTCGTGTTTGCACTGCGGCTGCTACGTCCGTGTCTTGTATCACTCCCTTTTGCGCTTCTGAGCATTCCTTCTCTACCACGTCTTTCTCAGTCTTCTTCCAACTTGGGTCGGGGTCATCTGCTTTCCTCGCTCCCGGTACATTTCCCACAATCAAATCATAGAGGGGATCGTCTACACATCTAGCTGCGACTAGTCCTGTATAGAAGGGTGTCGATATTTGGATCTGTGCCTCTGGCAGATACTTGACTGACTTGTCTACCAAGATCACTGGTTTAAAGTATCCGGTCATGCTTTCATGTGGCACTAAACTTTTCCTCACTATAATTGTATTTGCTCCTGTGTCTCTCAACACTGTAACTTGGTGCCCTTCTACCTCGCCTTCCACTACAGGCATGTTCTGCTCTCTCTGTCCCTCCTCTATTGACTTCACAATACATGCAGTCTTATCCATGAATCTGGTCCTGCATTCGTCTGCTCTGTGACCTTTCTTTTGGCACAACTGGCAAACTACCGGTGCTTCGTGACGATTACCTCTCACCCGACAGTTCATCGCTACATGACCCAGCCGATTACATAGGAAACACCTCTGCGGTCCCCTTGGTCTGTTCATTTGTCCTTGATTCTTCACCTCTTCTACCGCTGCTGCGTGCGTATCTTTATCACTCTTTCCCAAATTCTTCAACCCTTGTGATTCTACAAACTGTTCGGCTTGTTCGGCCATCTGCTTTACTGTTTGCAACTTTCTTTCTTTGAGAAATATTGCCAGACTGTTACTGCACCTGGCCAGAAATTGTTCACCTACGACTTTGTCACGAACTGCTTCATACGTTTTGTCAGTCTCTGAAAGCTCTATCCACCTTTCAAAGTAGTTAGTTAGTCGGCACGCAAACTGTTTGCCTGTCTCCGAGTCTTCTGGCTTGCATGAGCGAAACTTCTCTCGAAACCCTTCTGCCGTCAACCTGAATCTCTGTAATAAAGTATTTTTCACCTTGTCGTAGTCTAGTGATTCTTCAGCTGACATACGCCCATATATACTCAAAGCTTCACCCACCAAACATAGGCTTAAGGCGTTAGCCCACTCGCTCTTCTCCCAGCCTTGCCCGATGGCTATTCTCTCGAACCGATGCAAATATGCATCCAAGTCGTCTCTTCGCTCGTCAAAAGGAGCCATTAATTTTCTAGGGCAAATTCTCTTTGGTCTGGAAGCAGCTGAGTCGGATGACGCCGATCCGGGTGAACTTGTGCCTTCGCGAGAACCCGCGCCCATCTCCGCTAGTCTTATCTTTAGTTCTAGAATTTCCTTTTCGCTTTTCTGCTGTTCGCGTACTTGTTCATGTTCCTCGCGTGCTCGTTCGTGCTTCTGGCGCTCTCGTTCGTGCTCCTTCTCTTTCTCTTGACGAGTGTACTCGAAGAATGTCATCGCCTCATCCTTAGACATATTCAAATCCTTTGCTATTGCCGCCAAACGCTCCCACTCCATCTTTGCTACTGCCGAGTATCGGTGACTGGGCTAAGATAGAATCCGGGAACGGATCCTGGCAGGCTCGCCAATTGTGATGTTTTTTTGTTGTCACTGATCTCGGGGGCGTGCGGGTGTTATGAGAGATGGAGAGGGAAGAGGCATGGCAACACAGCAAGCAGATTTTATTTACACGCGAACTCAAAAGCCAAAAAGCCTCAAACCGAAAATCAAGCTACACACTGAACTAAAAGACAATGAATAAATAAATGCCAACAAATGTACAACCTAATGAACACACTAAAATACACACTAAACATGTCCTTAACTATGCCGACACTAATTCTGGGCGTTTCCCACGCGAACGTCTGGCAACTCTGGCCTACTGCGAGAATGTATCGTCCTTACTCAGTTCGCCCTCGTCGCTCGTATTCTCCCGGCGAGAATCTCGTTGGGCCTTTCTTGAAGTCGTTGCTTTTCGCCGACTGTCGCATAGTCGTGGCTGCCTTGCAGTCGGTATGTTCACCCGCTCATCTTCGGAGCCTGTTTGACCCGGTCGCTGTTGCTGACGTGGCCGGGAGAGGTGACGGGTTAGGCCTAGCGATGTGCTCGGTCGCCGCTTCCGTCCAGCTTCTTTCCCGAGTGCCGACGTGGCGTTCCGGGGATCATCGCACGTGCCGGTCTGCCGTAGAAGGGGGAGCCTCTCTGGGGTGCCTGGTCCTGCCGTGAGAAGCTGCAGCTCGTCCAGGAGCCTCGCCCGAACTTGCCGAGGTCGACGGCCACACCGTGGACGGCCAACGTCACGGACTCGGCCAGACCCCCAAGTCTCCCGTCGCCAGAGCGGTGCTGGCGATGCGACCTTCCTGGCCCGGAACCACGTCGATAATACTCAGACAACGCCGTTCCTCCTTCGATCACGCCTCGGGTCACGCGCCTCGCGCGCTCGCGCCGTTCAGAACGCTCCGCTCACATCGTCTTTGTCTTCTTTTATGGCGCCGCCGGCGTCTTACTCATGACAGCCATATAGAGCAGCCAGCCTTGAAACCAATCTGACATGGACTAAGAATTGAATTATCGTTTACAAATTTCATGATAACAAGGTGAATAAGCCTCTCAATTAATTTTACTACATTTGACGTAAGTGCTATAGGCCTGGTGTTCTCCAATGTATACCCTCCCCCTTGTTTCATAAGTATCATTATTACTTTGGCAAGCTTCCACTGCAAAGAATCCAAGCATTTTTAATCGAATAATTTACCAGGTCTAAAAGAATGTTCGGCGATCGCTTTAGCAATATTTTTAGCATTGCATTTGTGATTCCGTCAGCGCCAGGTGCTGTATTTGGCAAGCATGCTGCAGTCTGATTGAGCTCAGATAATGAAATTGACGTGAAGCCATCTGCAGAGTCTAAAGCATAATGAATAGTTGGAAGCCAGGCTGCAAATCGATTTTCTAAACCTTTGGCAATCGCTTCTAAAGAGGAGCTCATTTCTTGCGGGGTCAAAACAATGGAGTCTAATGTTAACGGCGTTGGTAGCACTTTTCTAGTACGAAGAAATGCGAACAGAGCTCGCTTGTTTTTTTATTTTCATAGATAATCGTAATGCCTAATATCATATTCATCCTTGGCTCGGTTAACAGTACGCTTAAATACACCAGCGTGAAACTGATAATTTTTCCAATTTGTCGGGCATTGATTATGGAGAAGTGTTTTCCAGGCTGCTTTTCTTTTCCTATAATCACGCGTACACTCATCATTCCACCAATGACAAGCGGTGTGTTTAGCCGAAGGGATGACAAATTCAGCTTGCTTCCGGGAACCCTCAAGAACCGAACAAATCGTTGAAGCGATTTCCTCGTCATTGGCATTGGCAAGTTTCGAAACGGATGCAAATAAGACAGTCTTAAATTTATTGTGATGGACAAATGTGCACACCTGGCATTCTAAAGATGTTATTGAACACATGATTTCAAATGACACAGGAAGATGATCACTGTTAGTTGCTGAGTCAACCGTTAACCACGATGAAAGATTGAGGCCAGCACTGCAAAATGTTAACTCTAACACTGACCGAAAGTGACCTCTAACAAATGTCACATGTCCTGTGTTCTGACATGAAAGGTTACTATGAATAGCCCATTCCCATAGTCGCTTACCACACAAATCTGTTTTTAGACCCCACGACACGTGATGCGAATTAAAATCTCCTGCGAACAAAATTTCTTTTCTACAAGCAGCTACAGCCCTATCAAGTTGACGCGTACTTTGCACACCGGTGGGGAAATAGATATTAATAATTGAAAATGGTTGATACCCTGGGAGACATAAGTCTATTGCCAAAATTTCGCACTCGGAGTCTATGAACTTAAAAGAAAGGTTTGCCTTATGACAAATTTTATTTGAAACAAGTATCAATAGTCCTCCGCCTCGCGGGTTACGATCTAATCGGAACGAACCAAAACCTTTCAAATCAAAATTTTTCTCTGGTGATAGCCAAGTTTCTTGAAGAAGTATAACATCTGGATTAAGCTGATGAGATAGGCAAAACAAATCTCTTAAAGCTGAGAAGATAGATCGACAGTTCCACTGCAATACTTTCAACAGTCCAATGGTGTTGATCGCAAGCAGCGGCAACTGCGGCCTTAAGAAAGCTTTCTTTATTCATAGGCGATGGTTGACTCTTTTTTGGTTTTGGTTTGATAAACTTCGAAATTGGAGATCCCATGCGTTTGGGAGCTCGAGCGTCAAGTTCCATATCTGTGACAGTAAGGGAGTCTGAGGAAGAGGACTGACCCTCGCCTGGTTGAATTGGCGGAGTAGTGTCCGTCGAGTGATCTTTAAATGTAGAAGGCGCTTCTACGTCATTGCTAGGCATTCGAGGTGTGGCGTTAAGTACTGAGGACTGTAGCGGTGCCTTAGTGGCTTGCAACATTTCAATCATCTGACTGGAAATGATTTGGGCTAAGCATTCTGATAGGCTGGATACCAATTTATCCACAGCTTTAATCATTGCCTTTTCCACTGCAGCGTCAATTGCTTCCTAGAGATTAATATTCATACTTGGAGTGTTACGGGCTGTAACACCAGAGTATCCGAAGGCTCTGTCTTTAACGACTGCAATTGCATCTCTTCGGGAGCAGCGACGGCGGTCGATTATTTCAAGAATTTGAGTATCTTGGGCGCGAGCTGAGCAATTCGAATAGTCTGCTGGGTGTGTTCCCCCGCAGAGGGAACAGTTTTCAGATTGCGCAGAGCATTCACTTGAGGAATGACCATCTCCACAGGTGCGGCAGCGTAGGCTCGACTTACAATGTCCTGCGCTGTGCCCGTATCTCCAACAATTCTGACATTGGATTGGGCGTGATGCGAGTGGTTCTACACGGAACACAAGAGGCCACACTTTGATTTCGGACGGCCATGATGTGCCCACAAACGTGGCAATTACTGACTCAGTCGGAATCCTCATTATTTACAAGGCGATTGCAACGATAAATAGCAATGACGCCTGCTGCGGAGAGCTTGTCTAGGGTTTCAGTGGGACTTAAGTGGGAATCTAGGCCCCGTACGAGGCCCTTGGTGCACGCAAGGTGAGGCGGGATAAAAGTTCTCACCGGGATTGAAGCGAATGAAGTGCATTTCAGTAGATCTTCAACACAGGTCTGGTCCGGTGACCGACACAATATACCTCCGCGTCCGAACGCTCGCACGTCAGTGATGGTTTGGAAGTGGTTGGACATGGTCTTAAGTACCTTCTGGACAGCTCGTGGGTTCGTCAGCCTGATGGAACCTCCATTGGTAGGCACGAGCGCAACAGGAATGCTGCTTACGCCACTGCGAAAAAATAAATCTAAAGGTAATTCATTCGATAGCAGGGATGCTGACCAGGCGGATTGCACCTGGCCAGGAGAATTGGTCGACATCAGCTCAAGATGGCTGATGCAAGGAGTGTGAAAAAATCAGGGATTAAATAAAGGTAGTTAGAAACCTGAAACCACCCGATACACAGCCAAAATACCACTGCAGGCCAACGAAGCTTGGAGAGGCACTGGAACGCCGCAGGAACGCCGCAGGCTCAGCGCGTGGGAGCTTCTTCCAGAGAGCTCCCTGGCGATCACGGCACCATCCTTCGTCTTCCTCTTCAGTCGGCACGCACACAGGGGCGCCTCTGCTTCATTACACATGTTACATTACTTTACGATAATTCAGACTAATTAGGATCGCAAGTATTTCACCTAATAAGATAATTCCGACTAGTTATGTTCACCAATTAGGTAATTAACTCATGACATTGCAGTACTTGCAGTATTTGCGTTGTATTCGACACAGTGAGCCGCGGTAAGCGTAACTCGGCCAGTGAATCAATAATCCGTTGCATACGTCAGAGACGAGTCGGAACAAGCCTGGTCACGTCACGGGGACGGTTTCTCAGTTTCTGAGATGTTATAGCAGAGCGCGAACGTGTGTCGTTAGAGCTCCGCGTGTTGAATTCCTGCGAGGAGCGGCGCCGCAGAAACCGAGGAAACATCGCCCTCAGACGACCAGATGCGTTCGGACAGGTCCGAGACGTATGTCCACGAGTGTTTCCTATAGCTTCGCCGGCGTCGTATGGCGCTGCGCGGCCGCGCGGGCTCTGTCTTGAAATCGATCGGCGATTTATGCAGTCTGGGTGCGCCGAGGGCTGATATCTTCGTGTATGCTGTGTTCTCGACGCTTAGTTCGCGGTAAAGCAAAAGGAAGCACAAAGGTCAGTTCGCTCATTGCTGCTGCGGCTCTTCCTTCCACCAGCGTTTTGACTGCGAGTGTCCGCGGTTACGTTTTTGGGGGATTTGGGGCACTGCATTAGACCATACCTAGTACATTATACCTTATTTTAGATGCGAAGCATCTTATGCTCGGGGCTATGTCACTCCCTCCCTCCCTCCCTGCATCCCTCCCTCCATCCGGCGTGCGCCGTCAACACCCCTACTGCGCATGCGCATCCTCCTCCTCTCCTTGTTTCATCTCCTCTCCTCCCTCCTCCCCTCCTCTCCTTGTCTCATCTCCTCTACTCTCGGCATTCCTCCTCTCCTCTCCGGATTGCGCAACGAATGGCAACACCTGCGGCTCCGCGCGCGATAATGCGAAACAGCTTAGGTAAGAGGCGCTACGGTAGGCGCCCCAGAGGCACCAGCAACAAGCACCAACGCCGCGTGCATTCGGTGCGAACGCAGGCAAAACGCCGACGGCGTCGACAACAGTTCTGCGCGTTGCTGTTGCTGCTGCATGTCCAAGTTTATACAGCTGATAAAACTGCCTTGAGTCGACCCCATGGCTGCTTCGCATACTACTCAGGGTTCCCCTACGTGAAGATGGTGTAACTTTTTTTATTGCGATAGCAATCATATGGACACTCCAAGCGCATTTCTGCCGTCGCCGTGAGGTGCTGTATAAAGCCCGAGAGCGATAAAATCGTCGCCGCGCGCCGTATACTGTATGTTTGAGTGAAAGCGCGCGAGGGACGCGCGCTTTTACGGAAAGCGAACGCACGGCTCCGAGCAAACGCGGGTCTTTCGTCGCGCGAATGGCCGTGGGAGGACTGGAGGGAGGGACGGCCGGCGACGTTTTGCTGTGGCAACAACTGCGTATCTTGCGACCGTGCTAAAGGAGAACTGGCGACTCAATCTCGCACGCGGAAAGGTAGAAAGCCAGAAGGCAGCGCGGAAGGGAGGGAGGGAGTGCGGCTTCCACTCTGCCAGCAACTGCGTAGTTGCACTTCGAGCGGCTGTGGGTGGTGGCGCGCACCGTATCTTGAAATCGATCAGCACACGGCTGCTGAGTGGTGGCGCTGTGCTTTCACCACTCATTTTCTGATGAGGCGATAGACCGCACGTACTATCGTGAGCAATACGAGCTCGAACACGCGAGCGCGTGGAAAATAGCCTAGAACCCTACATCGGACGATTTGCAGCGGCCGCTTTTGGAAACAAATTGGAAAAGGCGCCGCGCTTCCGCTGCCTACATGTTCACACTCCCGCCTCGATATCATTGCTGCAAAACGGTAGCTTGTAGCATGTCACTGGCCGCTAGCGGTGATATCAATTCACATCAACGCGTACAGCTACATCAAATGACCCATCAGGCTATGCAGCTGCTGAGATACCGGCTGTGACGTAGACTGCCGTAATGCACAGGTCGTGCTTGTATTAAATCTAGGCGGTGTTGGCTGAGCGTTCGGATACGCCACTTTTATCAATTATTTGTACGCTAGCGAAGCGGGAGTGCCAACAGTTAGCGGAAGAGCGCCCCTCCTTTCCCCTCCGGTTTCGGCAGCGCCATCCACGTATGACGCTTTCTAGGTTCTGAGGCTATTTTCCACGCGCTCCCGTGTTCGAGCTCATATTGCTCACGATGGTACCTTCGCTCGCTGCTGTGACGCGCTTGCTCACGCCAGCGTTTTGACAGCGCTTCTGTGCGGTCATCGAGTGTGATCTACTCATGTGTGCTTGAGGGCGCTGACACCATGCTTGCTAATTCAGTTAGTAAGCGAATGGTTCATGTTTATACAGCTGATAAAGCTACTATTCTCACTCCGTATAGCTTCTAATAATCTCTTATCGCAATTGATGCTTCGCCTTTCGGGCGAACTGCGACTTTTTTTAAGCCAAGTATCATATTTGCACCGCCCGTTACTGTCATACTATGTGAGCCTTGTTTATCCTGCTTTAACATCTCAGTCGTCGTGTGCTCTTATCACACCACGATTGATATAAGCAAAATACGCTATTTGCTATTTGCGGCACGCAGTCGCAGGAAAAGGTCTAACTTCTACGCGTTTACGCTGACTTTGACACGAACCAAGTATGACCAACATTGCACACTGATAACAGAAACGCTCAGCAACATAACCAATTACTGCGGCAGTGCAGTGTGCACGAAATAGGAGCATGACATTTTACATCGCGTGTGCAGCGAGTTACAGCCGCATAATTTTCTCCCTCGAGGAGAATAGAAAACACAATAATTATCTCAAATAACTCGCTAAAAAGAGCGCCATTTTTTAAGAATGACTGAACATGCTTTTCTTGTAGCTAATTGCGAGTATGGCACAATTATAGCAGTTGACGCCCCAACGTATTGCGCAAAAAATGAAAAAGAAAGATAGAAATCAAGCAAGTAATAGCGGCGTCTACAGCCCTCTTTCTGACTTGCTACGATTGCTACGACTGCTTGCTACGATTTGGTGGATGTCTCATTTTTCATTCAATTAGCCCTGTTTCTGTGCACTTTAGTCATATGCTCTTTTTTTTAATTGCGAGGTCACGAGTACTCGAATGCGGCTCGTCCATTAGCCTGAAAATCAGAGGACACGAAAGCCTTAAAATTTCATGCAGTCTTGTTCATTTGCCGTAACAGAAAAATCACTGCACAACTTACGAAGTAGGAAGGCATGTTGGGCTAGTTGGTTTATAGATCCTTCAATATATTTAAACTGCGCGAAGAAGACACGACGTGAGCAGAAAACGTAGACGCACACAGAAAGCGCTCACGCGACGTTATGTGTGTGCGTCTATGTTTACTATTCACGTCCTGTCTTCGCGCAGTTTAAATATTTCACCGAAATTACGAAGCAGACATGCGTACTCAAACACTTTCTGCTCACCTTTCTTTCGAATACGAAATTCAGTTTTAAAGGCAGTCTTTCTTATCCTTTCCGTATCGGGTGCTCTTGTCGCTTTCGTGGGCCGATCCCGCACGTTGTGCAGCCTAAAATTGTGGGCTGATATGTGCTACAACGTATGTGACCCTGTGACTACTGGTCGCCGTGATGTTCCGAATATAACATATAGCGATTTTTTTCTGTAAAAAGCTGGACGCCATGCTTGCGGACGACGTGGCCCAATACTTCAATGCTTCGGCTTGCAAACTAACACTTCTTAGTATTTAGTTGGAGACCAGCCTTTGCTAGACACGCGAAAACTTGGTCTAAACGTTGTAGGTGCTGGGAGAAACTCGACGATAGATAACAGTGTCGTCCAAGTAACACAGGCAGATCTTCCATTTTAATCCACGGAGTACTGTATCTATCATACGTTCAAACGTAGCTGGTGCATTGCAGTCCAACTGGCATCACCTTAAAGTGGAAAAGGCCATCACGTGTTGTAAACGCAGTCTTTTCTTTATCCGGCTCATGCATTGGAATCTGCCAATACCCGGAGCGCAAGTCGAGGCTCGAGAAATACTCGGCACCTTGTAAGGTGCCGAGTATTTCTCGGCACCTTATAAAGCATCGTCAATACAAGGCATTAGATAAACATCCTTACGGGTAATTTTGTTTAGCAATATATGGCAATATAATCGATGCAGAAGTTGACAGAACCATCCTTTTTTTTACAGCGAAGCTGTTAAGTGCTCTGTCCCCGATGGTAGTGTCCGCGTGTAGAAAAAAACTCTAATTGGATAGGGCATTTTATTGCGATATCAGTTATATGGATACTCAAAGCGGATTTCTGTCGGCGACGCACCGGCAGACACACCGGCAACAGTCACCAACGCCGCGCGCTTTCGGTGCGAACGCGGGTAAAACGCCGACGGCCTCGACAACGGTTCTGCGGGTTGCTGGTGCTGCTGCATTTCCAAGTGTATACAGCTGATAAAACAACTATCCTTACACCTTATAGCCACGGTCGCTGGATAAAAAAAAAAAAGGTGCGGCCCGTTGCGTGGCGCCGAAACGGTGTCTCAGGCCTAGTTCTTCTCGCGCCCGCTCTGGCGCCACTGCTTGGGTACAGCCGTTCACGGAGAAGCATTCCCACAGCCGAATTTGTACGCGTGACAGTGACTCTAATCAGGCCGTAAATAACGCGTTTTATAGTTGCACATTGCAGGTTGAATATTAAAGTCCTTATTAGACGTGCCGATTACACCACATATGTTAAAAGTCTGCCCTATGAGTGCCAATTTTTGTAAAGTCAGCCGCAATGCTCTCCATGAAGGCTGCCCGCTCGACTCACCTGAAATGAAAAGAAGTGCTCTATTACGAATAATATGGAGTGGATTTATGTGTTTCTTCAAGACGACTTCAAGACGATGGATCGCGTTTATTTTACAAGATGATGAATACCTTCTTCAGGAAGCGCAGCAACAGGAAGTCGACCTTGAAAGGCCGTAATGGAGAAACAAGGAATTAAATAGATTTCATACTCTCTGCCGATCCAAGCATAGTGCAGGATGTAGAAGTGTTAGGTAAGGTAAAGTGCAGTGACCATAGGTTAGTGAGGCGTAGGATTTCTCTCAATTTGAAGAGAGAAAGAGGGAAATTAGTCAAGAGGAAACAGGCCAACCTAGAGGCAGTAAGGGTAAAAAGCAAACCAATTCAGGCTGGTACTCGCAAACAAATATGCAGCTTTAGAAAAAGGAAGATAAAGACAACATAGAAGCAATGAATGAAACCGTAACTAGGTTGATCTCAGAAGCAGCAATAGAAGTGGGAGGTAAGGCACCAAGGCAAACAGTAGGTAAGCTCTCCCAAGAAACAAAGGACCTAATAAAGAAACGACAAAAACATGAAAAATGCCCAACACAAGAGATCAGATAGAATTCGCTGAACTGTCAAAATTGATCAACAAGAAGAAAGTAAGGGGTATTGGTAATTAGAACTTGGGAAAGATTGAGAAAGCCGTGAAATATGGACGCAGCATTAAATCAGTAAGAAGAAAGCTTGGCATAGGACAAGGCAAGATGTATGCACTGAAAGATAAGCATGGTGATATATACCCGCCGTGGTTGCTCAGTGGCTATGGTGTTGGGCTGCTGAGCCCGAGTTCGCGGGATCGAATCCCGGCCACGGCGGCCGCATTTCGATGGGGGCGAAATGCGAAAACACCCGAGTACTTAGATTTAGGTGCACGTTAAGAAGCCCCAGGTGGCCCAAATTTCCGGAGTCCCCCACTACGGCGTGCCTCATAATCAGAACCGATTTTGGCACGTAAAACCCCATAATTTTTTAAGCATGGTAATATCATCAGCAATTTCGATGACATAGTAAAAGCAGCGGAAGAATTCTATACTGACCTGTACAGTGCCCAAAACAGCCAAGCTACTTTCACTCAAAATAGTGATGAATCGGATACAGAGGCTCCTTCTATAACTAGCGCTGAAGTTATAAGGGCCTTGAAAAACATGACCAGGGGAAAAGCTGCTGGAGAAGATGGAATAACAGTAGATTTAATCAAAGATGGAGGAAATATCATGCTTGAAAAGCTTGCGGCCCTTTACACGCAATGCCTCACAACTTAATGTGTACCAGAGAGCTGGAAGAACACCTACATTATACTAATCCATAAGAAGGGAGACGTTAAAGAACTGAAGAATTATAGACCCATTAGCTTGCTTTCAGTATTGTATAAAATATTCACCAAGATAATTTCCAATAGAACCAGGGCAAGACTAGACTTCAGCCAACCAAGAGAACAGGCTGGCTTCAGGAAGGGATATTCTACGATGGATCATATCCATGTCATAAATCAGGTAATCGAGAAATCTGCGGACTACAATCAACCTCTCTATATGGCTTTCATAGATTATGAAAAGGCATTTGATTCAGTAGAGATACCAGCAGTCATAGAGGCATTGCGTAATCAAGGAGTACAGGAGGCATACGTGAATATCTTAGCAAACATCTACAAGGATTCCACAGCTACCTTGGTTCTCCACAAGTAGAAAGTTACCTATCAAGAAAGGGGTCAGGCAAGGAGACACAATCTCTCGTATGCTATTCACTGCATGCTTAGAAGTATTCAAGCTCTTAGACTGGGAAGGCTTAGGAGTGAGGATCAACGGCGAATATCTCAGCAACCTTCGGTTTGCAGATGACATTGTCCTATTCAGCAACAATGGAGACGAATTACAACAAATGATTGAGGACCTTAATCGAGAAAGTGTAAGAATTGGGTTGAAGATGAATATGCAGAAGACAAAGGTAATAATCAATAGCCTGGCAAGGGAACAAGAATTCAGGATCGCCGGTCAGCCTCTAGAGTCTGTAAAGGAGTACGTTTATCTAGGTCAATTACTCACAGGGGACCCTCATCACGAGAAAGAAATTTACAGAAGAATAAAATTGGGTTGGAGTGCATACGGCAAGGCATTGCCAAATCCTGACTGGGAGCGCACCACTGTCGTTGAAAAGAAAAGTGTACAATCACTGCATTCTACCGGTGCTAACATATGGGGCAGAAACTTGGAGGTTAATAAAGAAGCTCGAGAACAAGTTAAGGACCGCACAAAGAGCGATGGAACGAAAGATCTTAGGACTAACGTTAAGAGACAGGAAGAGAGCGGTGTGGATCAGAGAACAAACGGCGATAACCGATATTCCAGTTGACATTACGCGGAAGAAATGGAGCTGGGCAGGTCATGTAATGCGTAGGATGGGTAACCGGTGGACCATTAGGGTTACAGAATGCATACCAAGAGAAGGGAAGCGCAGTCGAGGTCGGCAGAAAACCATATGGGATGATGAAGTTAGGAAATTCACAGGCGCAAATTGGAATACGCTAGCGCAAGACAGGGGTAATTGGAGATCGCAGGGAGAGGCCTTCGTCCTGCAGTGAACATAAAATATAGGCTGATGATGATGATGATCATGATGAAGATGAATGCGAAGGCATCGCTCAGCAAAAACAGTCCACGGTGCCGCACCCGATCCAGCCCAGCTTCGTTTTTCTTTTTAACCGAACTCCGCTCGCACGTTTCAATATTCTCTCTGCGCTGGTAGTGGAACGGCCATTAGGTAGGTGGGAAGTAGGAAGAATCTTCACCCAGTTTTTACACAGGCAAGACTGCGGGCCGCTCCCACGTTGGCACGGGAAGGCCAAGCCTCACCGCCGCATCGCGGGCTTTCTGGACACCCCGGAGTTGATTAATCCATTCGTGGCTCTTTTTACACAAAAATAAAGGTGCAGCCTGCTGCGTCACGTCGCCGTCAGTTGGAGAGCGCGTCTCGGCTGAGTTGACAGTTGCGGCCGCTGTTTTTCTGGGCTCGAAAAAAAAAGTTTCCTGGGCTGCGTGTTCTTTTTTTGCATGTACGGTGCATAACCGGGAAACACAGTCGGGACCGCAGTCGGAAGCACAAGCCCAATGTTCGTGTTCTTTTATAGTCATTCTCAGTAAAATGTAATAAACATACCAGCGAGCTGTAGCTTGGGTCCCACTTGCTTCCTTTCCCTGATGGCCCTTGGCGAGAAATATTCTTCAGCCACGCTTCCGGACCCTGTAGATCGCACGGGAATTCATGATATTTCACAGTAGCGTCTCTTCTCGCGTTCGAGTATCACAGCGGCACACAACAGCTTCGCGGCATCACACCGCTAGAAAAAACAGTCTGCCACACACACGCACACCAAGGAACCGTACTCAAGCATAGGAAACATGAGGCAAGCTGCTCACACACACGATAACACAAAAAAGCACACGAGAATGCGCACGAAAAAGCACACCAACATGCATAAATCCTGAGGCAACCACATTGTAGCACGAACCGGCGTCTGCCTTGCGTACCGTAGCAGTGGTGCCCTCACCAAAAATCGCGGCCGCAACTGTCAACTTAGCCGAGACGCGCTCGCCCATTGACGGCGATGCGACGCAGCAGGCCGCACCTTTTTTTTTTTTTATTCAGCGGCCGTGGTATAGATCTCTGCTAATTTGCTGTCGCAATTGATGCCTCGCCTTTCGGGTGAAACTGCGACATTTTATTATTGCGATAGCAATTATATGGACACTCAAAATCAGATTTCTGCCGTCGGCGTCGCCGTCGCCGTGAGGTTCCGTATGACGTCAATGGAGATGAAATCGTCGCCGCGCGCCGAACGCTGTATGTGCGAGTGAAAAGGCGCGAGGGACGCGCGCTTTCACGGGGAGTGAACGCACGGCGGAGAACAAACGCGCGTTCTGCGCCGTGCTCGCTTAAGGGCTGCAGAAGTAGGCGTCTCTTTCCTCCTTTACAATCACCATATATGTAGAGCAAACGCGCCTTCTTCCGACGCGCGAGAGGCCGTGGGGGAGGGGGGGGGAGGGAAGGGAGGCGACGTTTAGCTGCGGCATGAAGTGCCTATTTATATCAGAGGCTCCGGCAACAGTCACCAACGCCGCACGCATTTTGAGCGAACGCGGGCAAAACGCCGATGGCGTCGACAACAGTTCTGCGTGTTGCCGATGCTGCTGCATGTCCAAGTTTATACAGCTGATAAAGCTAATATCATTACTCCGTATAGCTCTCTACAAGTTTGCTATCGCAATTGATGCTTCGCCTTTCAGGTGAAACTGCAACAACTTTTTTGTTTCGCACTTTTATTTTCAGTCTGAGAAGATTTAACATAAAAGGCACGCGCTGCCGGTGTTTTGTTTCGTGGCTTTTGCTTACGGGCCGTCATTCTCAAAATTCTGAGGAGTTATATAAACTTGTACACGTAGCAGCACCAGTAACGCGCAGAACTGTTGTCGACGCCGGCGGCGTTTTGCCCCCGTTCGCACCTAACACGCGCGGCGTTGGTGACGTGTTTATGAAGAACGTGCCACGGGAACATACAACGCCGTTTTACCTAAAAGCGACCATAGGGCAATGGTCCCTGTGGTCACTAAATAAATCAAAGCTTCCGGATCATATATATTAGGGGCGAAGCTCCTTATGGCGGCACCCGTTCCGTCCCCGTCGTAGTAGTAGTGTGTAACCAGTCTGAGAAATATGAGAAAAAAATTCCGAAGTTGTGTCCGTAGCGCGGAATCGAACCAGGGACCCCTCGCTTCCGAGCGCGCGGCGTTAGCCCACTACGCCACGAAGCGGACATGGACAAACGCACCACGATGGCTATAAATACCCAACATTAACGAAAGGCCGCGTTTCTAGCGCGTTTCTAACGCGTTTCTAACGCGTTTGTGCTAGCGCGTTACGGCCCGTGTAAGAAGCTGGTGTAAGACGCTGTGGCCTCTCCACCTTACCTTCAACGCGTTTCGAACGCGCTGCCCAAAGCGGTGGCAAGTCAAGTTCAAGTCGAGGAGCGTTTATGAATACGGGGGATATACTCTCTCAGCAGTCATGTGATGGCGTCGGCAAACGCGGTGCACGTTCCGGCATGTGTAAATGGCTGCGTAAGACGCTGTGGCCGCTCCCCCTTACTAGAGAGCACTGCACGTTTCTAACGCGTTTGTGCTAGCGTCCCCTTAAGCGGGAGATCCGATGATTCCCTCCGGAGCTTCGCCCACTCATCATCATTCACCTCGTGGATCTGCTGTCATTTTTTTCTCATTCTTTAATAGTTCACATAACCAATTACTCCTTCACATTTTAAAAGTCATAATTGAAAATACATAATTCCCACCATAGTACAGCTTCGCTGGTCTTCCATGTCCACTCTAGTGGAAAGGCTGACAGTTTTTTTTTTAACAAGCACAACAGGCGAACACCAAGGGCTTGCTGAAGGCCTTATAATGTTGCGTGTTAGCATGTCGTTCATTGTTCATTTTTCTCACGGTACGGGCCACGGCGAATGATGCGAGATCCGTCTGTTTCAATTCGATGAGCAGAGACAGTGGCCTGACTCAGGCCTCGCGAAGAAACGTCAAAACAAGCTTCATGCATCATTAAAAGGGTGAGGAGCGCATTGGTCTGAGCCGGATTAATATGGCCTTAATAGCACCAGTATGGCCTTCTGCGGGTGTACAATGCGCCGAAGACGTGGCTGGCGAAACAGTGACGACACGTACCGACGCAGCGTCGGTGAGTTTAGCGACAGTAGAACCTTCCGGTAGTAGTAGTGGTTCAGGAGTCGTGTTAAAGGCTGTGAGGCTTGACATAGCCGCTCGAGAACTGGACCAAGCAAGAAGCGATGGCGAGTCCTCGAGAAATGCAGCGCTGAGAAGGTACAACCAATGCGTCTCCGTCGACAATGTTTCTTGACTCGACGGTAAGAATACGTTCTTCGTCTGGTAGGATAAGAAAATGCGCTGCTGCAATGAGGTTGGGACACGGGGAATCGAAAACGGGATAAATCTCGGCGTCGCTGATGTGAGTCATGGGTCGCCGCATGAAATTAGTGCAGAAGCAGCGGACAGGAAGTCCCATCCTAAGATCATCTGATGAGCGCACGTCCAAAGCACCGCAAGTTGTACATGATGACGAACACCATCTATCAGAACGCGAGCTGTGCACTGTCCGGTAGGATAGATGGGAACGGCATTGGCATCACATAGAACCGCACCAACATACAGCACTTTACGCAGACGGAATCACAGTTCACGATGGATACCAGAAATAGCGGCTCCAGTATCTACAAGGGTGTCGACAGAAACACCTTCCGCACAAACCGAGAGCAAATTGCGGGGGAAAGGAGGAGGAATTGGGAAAGTCCGATACGATACACTTGCTGCTCCAAAAACTGCAGCCTCCAGTTTTCCGAACGGGTGTCCACAACATGGGAAGCAACACGCAAGGGCGATGAGCAACGGCGGTAATAAGGTGAAGGAGAGCGACGCTGGGGCGAGTGGGAAGCTCGAGCCATGTCTTGCGAGGGTGATGGAGAGTGACCAGAAGAGGTTGTATGCGGTCCGGGAACCAAGGAATCTAACCCAGGTGCCCTGTCTCGCAAAAAAGGTGGCGTAGCCCCGCCTTTCATCTTGCTGGCGCCGACGGCAGTAGCGAGAAATTTGGCCGCGAATACCGCAGTAGAAACAAACAGGGCGCGACGACCGCCACGAAGAGTAGTACGGTTGTGCAGAGTATTCGCAGCCAGCGAAGCTAGGGGGTCGCGATAAGCTTCTGCAGGAGGTGACTGAACGGTCGTGGGAGGCCGGGAGGCAATTTCCACATAATTTGGCGGACGAAATGGCCCAGTAGACTTGTCAATTTCGGCGTTTGTCATCGACGATAATAATAATAATACTTTATTGACATTTGGTACAGAAACAAATACCAAATTGGCCTGCCAAAGCCTCATTGGGCTTGAAGGGCAGAGCCGACAGACAGCAGACAACAGGAATTCATTTACCTAGGACCACTCTAGTGCAGATACATTTTTTTTCCTTTCGCGCATACATGCAAACACTAGACGCGCGTGTACAGCAGTGCATGAAGAAGAAAAAAAAACTGATGGTAATACATATAACGTCACCCAGCCTTACATGAGTTGACCATTCGTACATGCAATGGCAAAAATACAATAGATCACCATCACATTTTCGAGGAAAGGAAAAATTTTCTAATGCCTTTAATACATCAACAGCTATGCGCAGCCTGAAATACATGGTTACCTTAAGGTTTTTGATACCGCAGCGGCATTTAACGAACGAAAAGTACAGATATCACGGAAGAGTTAGAGATGAATGCGACGAAGCAGTTGCTTCAGCTTGAATTTTGTTTTTGCACGAAAGACACTCGGGGGTAGTTGATTAAAGCAAGACGGTATAAAGTAGCTACGAGTGCGCTGACCATATCTGGTGGAGCAGCGAATCACCCGAAAACGGTTTTTAGGTCGAAGGCAGCGTGTAGGGACGTAAGGAACTTTATACTTGTTAGACCAAAAATGCCTCAGGACAGCCGTCTCAGTCAGAAGGGCATCAAAGTTAGAGCATCGTAATGATTTAAAAAGGTCTGTGCCTGAGGGCAGTCTTAAATCATAACTAATCACTTTCAAAATAGAGAGAAGGATAGTTTATTCTATTTTTCCAATGATTCGCGCAGTGACCGAACGTCGTAATACCATACCGAAGAACACTATAACCTAAGGCTTGCAGTATCATTTTGCGAACTGATAGTGGCGTATAGTATCTGATAGTGTATAATGTACGAGACACTGCCTGGAGCCTTGAACATACATACGCCAGGTGAGAATTCCAGGTAAAGTCACTGTCAAGAAGTACACCAAGGTATTTAACAGATGAAACATATGGAACATGTGTACAAGAACACGGAGAACAAGATGAACAGTGAGCCAGCAATGGGACGCTTAAACTAACTTTTTTAGTGGATTATGGAAACAAATGAGCTGTGTTTTAGAGACGTTTACATTAATCACATTATTGGCGAACCAGTTCATCAAATTTATCGTAGAATCTTGCAGAAGGGAAACTGCTTCTGGGAAACGGGAATGCCGAGACAAAATGAGTGTCGTCGGCGTATTGAAATATGCAGGTAGATACAGCCGCGGCGAGTTCATTGACATATAAGTTAAAAAGAAGTGGACTTAATATTGATCCCTGAGGCACTCCGGCTTTTATAGAGGTTATATTGCTGCGGTACTGTCCTATGGATACTGTGTTCTATTGTCTAAAAAATTAGCAAGTAATTTTAAAAAAGGCCCATGAAATGCGATCAATGAGAGTTTTGTTAATAATAAACGATGACACACACTATCAAAAGCTTTATCAAAAGCTTATAGTTCGTCTTTGATGATGTCACGCAGTCTAGAAGGAGCAGGGCGAACGGTTGCAAGCGTCGCACGTCCAGAAAGACGTCCGTGAAGCTCCTCCCTGATGAGAGTACGTATCAGCACTCGCAGCTCAGCATTACCGTTGCTACAACTGTCGCAAGAGGCGCGTGGCAGGCGAATGGACTGGAGCGTGTCAAGACGTTGGCATGCTGTGATAATATCATCAACGCTGTTTGGGCTCTGAATGACAAGAGCATTGTAGGCGACTGTGTTGATGCCCTTCAGTATGTGGCGAACGTGGTCAGCTTCCGCCATGTCACTCTGTGCGCGGCAGCCGAGAGCGAGGACGTCCTCAATGTAGGATGTATAGGACTCGTCCTGTTCTTGTATGCGTGTTGCTAGCTTCTGTTTCGCGACTTCGGAGCGTCCAGAGGACATGCCAAATATCCGGAGAAATTGCTGGGTGAATGATGGCCAGCCCGAGAAGTCACTTTCGTGGTTAAAAAATGTCTTCGCAACTTTGGTGAGGTAAAAAACAACATACCGCAGTTTGTGCGTGTTGTCCCAATGGTTGACGTCGCTTGCTGTGTTGTAGTCTTCCACGTCGTCGCCGCGGAGGCCGGCAAAGACGGGAGGGTCTCGTTCTTTGGTGTTCACGGTCCAGGTAGGCCCAGCTGGCTGAGCAGAGGCGGTAGTAGTACTGGTGTATGGGTTGGTTTCTGCCATCACCGTGTTAGGCGAGAGCAAACGACGCCCGTACCGGAGCTCCAGGGGAATCGGGATAGTAAGAGGACGTGGTAATCGAAGCACACTCCACCACTTGTGAGACGTCGACGGATGCGATGCCTTTGTTTCCGAGCAGCCGCCCGAGACAGAAACGAAGCACCACACGAACCAAAAGAGGATGAGTCGTATGTACAAATGACGACGATATGCCCAAAAAGCGCTCACAAAATAAATATTTATTAAATATAATTAAAATGTACGGACGGCCGTATTCGAACAGTAGAACCCTAGAACAGCACTGCAAAGATTTAACCTTAGACCACGGGCGCATGCGCCAGCAGGCGGAATACAACATCCTTAAGCATTATCCGCGTTCGAGCCCGCGCGCTGCGGAACTTGGTGCGTTTTATTGTAATATCAATTCAATTGTATGACCACTCCATGCCACCTTTCACCGTCGTTGATAATTACATCTAAAAATTATGCGTGGCTCTGCTACCGCAAACATCAGAGACCAGCGGAGCTGGGGAAAGCCTAGTAAAGTAGTTTCAAACCACACCCTTAGTTTTCTGGCACTCATGATTTCTTCGCGATGATCTACGTAGTATCACGATGAATTCAACCGGCCACGTTCACAGGCCTCCGGATCGTCATTTCTACGCTTACGCGAACTCTCGGCTTCCTAAAATGTAAACTCGGAATGTTACCCTTCTGCGACGCTTGGTTTCAGCTTCCATAGCTCTCGCTTCAGTCTTTCGGAAGCAACTAGTGTCCAGTTGTCTGGTTTAAACCTGCCGAGCCGCCGCCAGAGGCATCGGCTGCAGTCACGGACACCGGGTACGTTAGGCGCGAACGCGGTCGCCGTCGGCAGTATCAGCCGGCATTGGCACTACCACCTGCCTCACTCCTCCTCTCCACCTCGCATCCGCTATGCTGCGCGATGTTATTAGACAGTTTTAGTTTAGCGTTAGCGTAATAGCGGGGTTACGGGAAATAGCGTTACCGTTCCGCAAACGAACTTTGCAGAAAGAGAGTTTTAGTATGGCGTGATAGCGTAGTTTACGTGCGGGACGCTATTCCATTACGCTTTGAATTTCGCATACACAGGGCACCTAATTCTATGTGTGTGTGCGTCCGGCAAGTGCGATAGGCAGCGCAATGGAAGCCAGGAGCGCGTTGTATTTTTACTTCACATGTCCGTCGATCTGCAACGAAACAGACAAGCAGTACACGCTGTCTACCATAGCCCCTGAAATCCTCCCATCTCAGAGGCCATATGCCGTCTTCGCGCCTATCTCGTGACTGTAGCGACAGATGGCGCTCGCATCTCAGAAAAAATTTCTCTCGTTAGGCTTAGGCGCGTTTGAAACGAGAAGCGATCTCGAAAATTCTTCAAGATTAGCCATAACACTCTCTCGGCGAAGCGGCGTGAGACAAAGCAAAAACCGTTTACGCAGTCATTTGCTACGAACGAAGTGAATTCTACAAAAGCAACGCCAAATTCAGTTCGAAGCGGGCGACCGGGACCGCCGCCATGTTTTACGTACACTACGTACACCACGCTAACACGGTAACGTTAACTCTGAGAAATAGCGTGCGCACGGTAAACGGTATGGGTCGGTTAGCGTTCTGCGCATGCGCACTCCGATCCCGCTATTCTGGTACGCCCGCTATTCCGGTAACCACGCTAAACTAAAACTGTCTATTTTATACTCTGCTTTTACTCTCTCTCAGCTCTCTCTCCCCCAGCTCGGCAAAGGCATCATACAGCTGGTATGGTGTATGATGTTTTGTAGCTACAGCTACGTTTACCGCATTGTCGCCGTCTTGCTGTGGCCGGTGGCCGCACCGCGAGCTGAGCCGCTGCCTAGCAACCGCCGCAGCTGGAAGCGCCTCTCGCCGCGCCATTTGGCATGACGTCAGAGGAGGAGCCGGTGTAACCGCGTTGCAACAACAGAGGAGGAGCAGGCGTTGCATCGTATATATAGAAGGGGTGGCTCGGTGGGATTCGTCGGAAGATATGGAAAGTGAGTTGGAGAGACTGAAAGAAGCCAGGCTTCGTCGTCGGAACGAAACCAAGAGAAGGCAGTGAGCTGAGGAGCGGAGGAAGAACGAGCCGCACGCCTCGAGAAGCGTCGTAAGTACGAAGTGGCCAGGCGAGTGAATTCAGATGAGGATAGCACCCGAAACGTGTTCAAGTCATTGGACGACAAGCCCTTTTCCTCCCGCCTCACCGACCATCAGGCAGTCTTTGTGGAAATTGAGAAACAAGATGAATACTTTCAAAGTAAATGCGTTACACTTTAAAATGTCTGGTCTTTAATGTAACCGCAACTTAACGAGAGGTAACAACCAAACCTTAACGCTCAGACGTACGAAGCTAAACGATAAAGATATAACCGTAGAGAGAACCAAGCTAAACAATCAGATTAACCGTACCTCTCACTACGCACACCCAGGCCTGAGTTAAGCCACAGCCAATTTTTGCCTACGGCGACACGAAAATTGCCTTGGCTTGTAGAGGTATATAGCTTCGCTATAGACTACGGATTTCTTTCGTGTTAATAGGCTTTTCTGAAGAATGTTACGGACATTAACTTGCGCTTTTCCTCGGCGTCAGTATTTAAACGCCGGGTGGCAGAATATATATCTAAGCGGCTTCGTGTTCCAATCGCACTGACTGATGTACAGAAACATTCTAAGATCTCAGGTTAGACAGCCTTGCATGTTGGAGCGATTTGTAACACAGCTACGCAGCTCCGCCAGCATGTGCCATCGTTTTCTCACACGTAGTAGACGTGGTAGTACCCGTAGGTGCGAGGTTTCTGCAGCGAAGCACCGCGTCCCGCATATCGTGCAAACATGTGTCCGCGTGTTAGTTGTCTGAACGACCGCCGAAGAGTTTCTGTGAAACGCCAATCACACTGAAGCAAGGCGCGCCGGTTCGCACATGCGCCTAGACCATTCCATGGGCCGGACGCAGGAACAACGGATGCGCATGCTGCAGCTCCATGCCAGGGGCACCCAGTCGCTGCACTGCGGGAACAGGAGGTCTTTACTTGCAGACAACTTTCTGTGGTAATGAAGAGAAAGCTAGGGAAGCACTGCACGTACAAGTCAGAGCGCTTCTGAAAAAAGTGCCGAGTTTTCGTCCGCGTTAGTTTAAGATGGGGAAACGAGAACATAAACACGTTGTTGACAACAGCTGAACGAGACAAAACACACCACTGATTGTGGAAATTACCTTATGTTGCGGCTTGTCCCTTCCGCGACTGGACAAACGCGAAATCGTCGCACGTGGAAGCTGCGTCTCTTCCGAAAAACCAAAAGCTCTGTCTAACGCTGCCGGACTAACTGGCGTGGTGGCACATGTACAAACGCTTCGCCCCCACAGCTTTCCCTTCATTGCCACAGAAAGTTGTCTGCGAGTATATACTAAGTGACAACGCCGAAAATTCCCTGAGTTTTAACTGATGCTGCTCGCGTACGTCACGTGAAGCGTGCATTGTTAGCCAGCTTATCTTTACTGCGATTCATAAAGCGAATAAAGTTGTACTAGGATTCCTTTATTCCAAGAACAAGTCTGGATAGGAACAGCCCACCTGTTTCCATTGCTACTATTCCGGACAATGCAAGTTTCAAAACATGTGTAAAGAACACGTTGTGTTAAAACTTTATTGCTGCCTATGTATATCTGTGTTGTTCATGTATATCAATCTTTTCCGTTATGCCTGCGGGCCTGGGAAGTAACTTTGAATAAGTAAGTAAATAAATAAACTATTCCAATACAGCTACGAGCCTTGCACTCCTTGTAATACTTTAAAATGTTTCTATTACATGCATTGCTTCGCCCTTATTGCCAAATTGTAATTTTTAACATAAATCAATCAGCAGACTTGTCCAACGGCCGGACCCGAGCAGAGGACAGCTAGCACACAAGCCTGATACCATAACAATTATGCCATGGCCGCCTTTCCCCCATAATAGGGCGCCTCATAATCGAATCGTAGTTGTGACGTGTTAAATCCCGGAAATTATTTGAAGTTATTTAACAAGTAGTCATACGTCAAAATATGGGCCGATCCCGAAGATTGTGCAGTAAAGGGAGTTCAGTCCGATGCTCCTCCTAGTCCGCTCACGCTAGGAGCGACGCGATAAAGTGCGGTGCCCAATGACTGTGTTTCAGCGATTTCAACTGGAGATTTATTTTATTCCGCCATTACGGGAATGCGGCTGACGCGATCACGAATTGAGCGTTCATGACTTCTGAACCGCAGAATGTCCTATATACTCACTGAGCCACCACCCCCGGGCCGGGCGATTGCCATAGTATACCGCCCACAAGCATTGAAGGGCAAGGCAGCAGCATGACAGGAGGCTAAATTTTAGGCACATGCCGCCCTAAATGTGACTTCGTGAAGATAGAGAACTTGAGATTGAGATTAGAGGCGTTATCCTAGTGCAAATAATTCTCCTAACACGAAGAAAGCTGTTTTAGAGAGACATCAGGTAAAAACCGTGCCTACTGCGAACGTTTTCTTTCATCATTTTTGTCCTTATCGTTATCATCATCCTCGTTGTTGTTTTCTGTGTGTGTGTGTGTGTGTGTGTGTGTGTGTGTGTGTGTGTGTGTGTGTGTGTGTGTGAACATGGGTTCAATTCTTATTGGCAAAATAGTTTACACCAAACTGCTCCCAACGGGCGGAATTTGGTTATATATTTCTTATCTTCAGATGCACCGGCGCGGAGCACACCCGTATAAACGACGCCGCAGTGGACGAAGTAGTGACGTGGCGGGGGCTGTCGCTAAGCCGCCCGGCAGTGGTGGCGGGAATATTTAACCGCAGTTTCAAACTATTTCATTTCGCCATATAATGAGTATCTTGCAAGGGCATTGATTGAAGCCTTTGTGACATCTTGTCGCTAACAGGCTTTTTTCTCTTCCCTTTAGAGCACTACTTCGCTAAGGCACATCGTTTAATGTATTTTTGCACTAAGTCGCCCAAGACAAAATTTTGAATAGTAGACAAAGTTTGAAGGTGTAACGTAGTTTTTTAGCAAATACATGAGTACTGTATAGGATGCCCCACCTAACTTTTGCCAAGCTGTTCAACGAACTAAAATTTAAAGAACATGGTGCAACATACAACTGAAAAGCCTACGATGTTTTGTCGTCAGTGCTCTCACGACTAAACACCATAGGTCTTGTAATCGTATCGTGCAACGTGTTCTTTAAATGTTCTTTTTTTTTCTTTAAGCAGCTTGGCTAACATGAGCTGGGATATGCTGTACATGCGTCTTCCTCAAATATGACAGATTGCTTGATAGCCAATTATTTAACAGCGGTCACAGAAAGTGTGGGCCGATCCTGGCGGTAGTGGAGGAAGGGTCCAAGCCCAATGTCACATGCCCATGTAAACTAGCGAAGCTGAACTTCGGTGAGTCTATCCAAGCATGGTTGGAAATACTAAGGTTTAGTCAGTTATCGATAACCAATCGATAGCCAATCAATGGCTAATCAATAATCGATCAATAATCAATAAATTTCTGAAAATGCTGGGGAGCCTCTATTTATGTCCACTGCAGGACGAAGGCCTGTCCTTGCGATCTCCAATTACCCCTATCTTGTGCTAACTGATTCCAACTTGCGCCTGCAAATTTGCTAACTTCATCACCCCACCTAGTTTTCTGCCGTCCTCGACTGTGCTTCCCTTCTCTTGGTGTCCATTCTATAACTCTAATGGTCCAGCGGTTATCCATCCTACGCATTACATGGCCTGCCCAGCTCCATTTATTCCTCTTAATGACACCTAGAATATCAGCTCTCACCATTTGCTCTCTGATCTACACTGCTCCCTTCCGGTCTCTTAACGTTAGGCCTAACATTTTTCGTTCCATTGCTCTTTGTGGGTCCTCAACTTGTTCTCGAGATTCTTTGTTAACCTCCAGGTTTCTGCCCCATATGTTAGCACCGGTAGAATGCAATGATTGTACACTTTTCTTTTCAACGACAGTGGTAGACTCCGTCGGGATTTGGCAATGCCTGTTAGATGCACTTTATTTTATTCTTCTGTAAATCTTTCTCATGATCAGGGTCTCCTGTGAGTAATTGGCCTAGATAAACAGTACTCCTTCACAGACTCTAGAGGCTGACTGGAGATCCTGAATTCTTGTTCTCTTCCTAGGCTATTGAACATTATCGTTGTCTTCTGCATGTTATTTTTCAACCCCACTCCTACACTTTCTCCGCTAAGGTCATCAATCATTTGTTGTAATTCGTCTCCATTGTTGCTGAATATGACAATGTCATCGCCAAACCGAAGGTTGCTGAGATATTCGCCGTTGATCCTCAATCCTAAGCTTTCTCAGTCTAAGAGCTGGAACTGGAGCTAAGCATACAATGAATAGCATTGGAGAGATTGTGTCTCCTTGCCTGACGCCTTTCTTGATAGGTATCTTTCTACTTTTCTTGTGGAGAACCAAAGTTGCTGATGTTTGCCAACATAATCACGTATGGCTCCTGTACTCCTTGATTACGCAATGCCTCTATGGCTTCTGGTATCTCTATTGAATCAAGTGCTTTTTCATAATATATGAAAGCCATATAGAGAGATTGATTGGCCTCCACAGACTTCTTTATTACCTGATTCATGACATGGATATGATCCATCGTAGAATATCCCTTCCTGAAGCCAGCCTGTTCGCTTGGTTGGTTGAAGTCAAGTGTTGCCCTGATTCTATTGGAAATTATCTTAGTTAATATTGTTACGAGGCATTGCGTATGAGCCTGCCATTAAAGGACCGCTGTGCTACGCGAAGAGGAAGAAGACGGGACATGCCTCGTGAGAGGCTGTCAGCCATTCTCTGGTAGCAGCAGCCTGTAAATATTGTCTCTCCTGTGACTTGTGAATCCCCGTGACAATTTGGTGGAAGTGCGGGATATCAGAAGAAGCGCTGTAGAACGGAGATCCGCAGTGGTCTTCGAGTCGGGGTCATCATTTTGACAGACTCGCCACCACGACTTTGCCACCTGCACCAGCGCCGATCACACCTCAACGATCGTTGTTACGCATCCTAAAGACCCGGGAACGTTCTGCGGTACGGATGAAGTTGACGTCGACGATTGGATTGCCAATTATGAACGCCTCAGTGAGGTCAATCGTTGGGACCCGTCGATGAAGCTGGAGAACGTGCTGTTTTACCTCAATGGAACGGCAAAGGTGTGGTTCGATAACCGTGAGGCAGAGATTGGAAGTTGTATGGTCCCGTCTAGCGAGGGAGGAGCTTCTCACACAGGCCTTGGCGTCAAGACGGCGTCCAGAGTAGGACCAGAGATTCAGGAGGGTACTCTATTTCGCGGTGCCGTTTATCATAGCGCTCTTTTTGGGAGGTCTGCGACGCACACAGCCTAGTGTGAGCCACCTGGTGAGCCATCCTGGCTCGAGAGAGGACGTTCTGACCATATGCGGTTGGTATGAATGGATCAGCAGGAAGGAGCGTGTCGAAGGCCAACGCAGGGTTGCGGCTTTACAGGCGAAAGAACGGCGAATAGCCGGCAGTGTCATGTCGGGACGAGTTGTAGGCAAGAGTAACGTAGGGTAGGGTGGCATCCAAATCGCGGTGATCAGTAGAGACATACATGGAGAGCATATCCATGAGAGTTCGGTTGAGCCGCTGGGTAAAACCCTTGGTTTGTGGATGGTAGGCTGTCGTAAGGCGATGTTCGGTAGAGCAGCCACGCAGAGTTTCGTCAATGACCTTTGCAAGGAAACAGCGGCCACGATCCGTAAGAAGCTGCCGCCGAGCACCGTGTCAAAGAATGACGTCATTGAGCAGAAAGTCTGCAACGTCGATAGCGCAGCTAATGGGCATGGCGCGCGTGATGGCATATCTGGTCGCATAGTCAGTTGCGATGGCAATCCATTTGTTGCCGAATACGGACGTAGGAAAAGGTCCGAGCGGGTCGAGGCCTATGCGGAAGAAGGGCTCCGGTGTAATGTCGACAGGTTTAAGCAGGCCAGCCTGTGGAAGACAGGACGTTTGCGGCGCTGACAGCGCTCGCAGGCAGCAACGTATCAACGCACCGAACGATGCAAGCCAGGTCAAAAGAAGCAATGTCGCACGCGGTCGTCGGTGCGTGAAACGCCCAGGTGTTCCGCAGTTGGAGCATCATGCAGATGTTGAAGAATGGTGGTGCGCAGGTGTCGGGAATAACTAGCAAGAATTCCGGCCCACCAGGTTTCATGTTGCGGCGGTAAAGGACGTCACCGCGTAGGACATACTGGCATAGAGCAGGGTCGGAACGTGCAGAAGAGAGTTGCTGAATGGTGAGCTTTAGCGCTGCATCCCGACGCTGTTCGGTGCCGATGTCGCGTAAATCAGAAATGGCCAGCACACAGGAATCATGGCCATGGTCAGCGAGGCTAGCAGGGTCCACCGGATGGCGCGAAAGACAATCGGCATCGTGATGTAGCCTACCCGATTTATAAAGTGCCTCAAAGGTATATTCCTGTAGTCGCACAGCCCAGCGACCAAGGCGACCAGTTGGGTCCTTCAGTGATGACAGCCAATAAAGAGCGTGGTGGTCGGTAAGAACCGAGAATGCGCGGCCGTACAAATACGGGCGAAATTTTGCGACAGCCCAAACCAACGCAATGCATTCGCGCTCTGTGATCGAATAGTTCCATTCAGATGTGGAGAGCGGGCGGCTGGCGTCTGCAATAACACGTGCGTGGCCATGCTGATACTGAGCGAGGACGGCGCCGATTCCACGCCCAATAGCATCTGTGCGAACCTCAGTAGGCGCGGATGGGTCAATGTGAGCCAATATAGGCGCTGAAGTAAGCAGGTTGGTCAGCGACGACAATGCAGTCGATTGGTTGGGGCCCCACGAGAAGGGCGCGTCCTTCTTGAGAAGGTTGGTTAGGGGTCGGGCTATTATGGCGAAATTGCGTATAAAACGGCGGAAGTATGAGCATATTCCAACAAAACTCCGAACTGCTTTAGTTGTTGAGGGCACGGGAAGTTCTTGATAGCTCTAATCTTCGCAGGGTCAGTTTGGACACCTGCAGGAGTTACAAGATGACCAAGCATAGTGATTTGTTTTCTGCCAAAAATTACTTTTTGGAGTTTAGCTGCAGTCCTGCTCGACGAAAGACAGCTCGAATGGTCGCCAAACGAGCAAGGTAACTTTGAAACATTTAAAAAAACACAATAAAGTCGTCTAGGTAGCAGAGGCAGATGGATCATTTGTAGTCACGAAGGAGAGAGACCATCATGCTTTCGAACGTTGTGGAGGCGTTGCTCAGCCCAAAGGGCATAACTTTGCACTCACAGAGGCCGTCCGGTGTAATACAGGCAGTTTTTTTTGCTCGCTCCAAGTCATCAACAGAAATCTGCCAGTAACCCAAGCGCAGGTCTATGGATGAGAAGTATCTGACACCGTGAAAACAGTCCAGGGCGTCATCCATCCGTGGCAGTGGATATACGTCTTCGCGCGTTATTTTGGTTAAGGAACGACAGTCGACGCAAAATCTCAAGCTGCCGTCCTTCTTTTTGACCAAGACAGTAAGTGATGCCCACGGCCTTGAGGAAGCCTCGGAAGATCAGGGGCAATGATCATGGTAATTCCGTCGGGGAGTAGACTTATCGGCCCGGTTGCGAGAAAGGACGAACAAGTGTCGGCGTCTAGTGCCGCGATGTCGCATTCACCAAGCGCTGACACGTTGGCCACTGAGATGCATTGTGGGAGAATTTGGGTCGAGTTGCTGAAGTTGAGGAGCGGGAGCTGGACGTGGTTGTCGACAAGTCACTAGGGTGTGAGGCACAGCAATATTTCGGGTCAACAACACGTCAACTAGTGGAGATACTATGTAGTCGCTGTCTTCAACTGGTGATGCCGTTGTCAAAGGAACACGCGTGGCGGCTTGCGAACAATCTACGGAGCATAAGTGCTGTGATAGTAAAGCTGGATCATCAGCGAGTTGAAGCTGAAGGATGCCGATTGCACAGTCAATGAGAGCGGCTTGGGCCGACAAAAAATGGAGTCCGAGAATGACGTCGTTGGGGCATTGCTCGAGAACAGTAAACATAACAGATATATGGTGACCGGCGATGGTGATGCGAGCTGTGCACATTCCGATGACTGCGGTACTTCTTCCATCAGTGACGCGAATAATACCAGTAGCGGTGGGTGTGAGTATTTCTTGAGGCGGCTGCGAAGGTCATTACGGTAAATTCCACGCTGGCGTAACCTATTCATCCTCGCCCGTGCTCCTCCTCCTCCCTTTTCCTTCTCCTGCACCCTTCACCGCCGTGGCGCGGGGTATTAAGGCCACGGTGGTAGAATAGGAGAGGTGGCCAAACGAGCGCCGCAAACACGTCACGGCACCTTTCGAGATTCTACAGCGGTCGCCATGGGGCGACAGGGGCTTTATGGGCTCAGACTCGCATCGCAAGCTTTCGCTGTGCTGTAAAAGGTCAGTTATTGTGGTAAATATTTTGGCTTTTAAACGTTGTTTATGTTTTTATTAGCTTGTAGAGGTTGTCTTCCAGCCTCGCCTTTAAAAACAAGGGTGCCAGGCTCTATGGAGCTTAAAAATTTCTAATCGGCGCCGGTAATCTCGACCAGACTGACACAGCGCCGATCGCAAGGGACGCGCGTCTATTTTTCTGGAAGTATGAAAAATCGTACCGGCGAATGTACAGCGTAAAATTCACGTCATTGTGGGTTGCTATGAGCTTATGGACGTAGTTTATTTATGATCGCCTTACTGCAACGAAATTTCACTGTTGCGCGGTCACCAATTTTTAATTATTGTTCGGCTCCCTTCAGGGGCCGTTCAGGCGCCTGCGCTAGTATAGCGTCCGATGGCAAGTGCGAACATACACGCGCCTACGAAATGTTGGAGACTACAAACGATGGAAGTAGAAGCCGTTCTGTGTAGGCACAGTGGCGCCGCCGCACTTTCGTGCTCGCGGCCGACCACTCTGAACAACAACATACAAAAACGGCGTGAAACACGCTGTAAGTGAAATCGCGGTGACCGCTGTAGACGCGGCGCAGTGCACTTCACTTGCGATGCACACTGCAGACAGATCGCCCACGCTGAAGCTTCTACAATGAGTATCATGGTGTTGCCGAAAGCGTCGATGAACATCGCTTTCTAAATCAACCGGTCCTCCCAGTGATTTAATCTTTCAATAACCTGATAACGTGCTTGGAAACTGACGATTTCTCGACCCTAAACAGTAAATACTGTTTCTGCATAGTCGTCCACGCTTATAAAGGATTAATATTGTAATGATGAAAAAGAAACAAATGTACTTGATCGTGAACGTATCCAAAAGATATTCGTTTCAAACGTGGCTCATTTGACAATAACGCGTTAGTCACCATATAGTTCTCAGAACCAATCTGTATACAGCGAAATAAATAAACAATCAAATAAACAAGCATTAAACGACACGACTGAATTCACGCTGCAAGCGTAAATCCACGCGAAAACTACACTTTAAGTGACAGTAACTATTGAATGTTATTGACGACCTCTCTGGTGTACGGCACTACGAGGTCAAACTCTTTCTCAAAAGTTAGAGACGTAGAAAACAGCTTGAATGCTCGCGACGCCCCCGTGTGTGTCCCCGCATAGCCCGCGTCTCGGCGTCGGCCTCAGATACCTCGGGCCTCGGCGGTGGAGGGTACAGGAGAAGAAAAGGGGAGGAAGAGTACGGGCGAGGAGAAATAGGTTACGCCAGCGAGGAATTCACCGATTACTCATCACGGAGATTTGTACCCCAGTATCGACAAGTGCGGGAACAGTTAAGCCGTGAACGTCAACGTCGATCAAGTTTAGTCCTGTCGGCAATACGAGGAGAGGATTTAAGGTGGAAGTCGAAGATGCAGCGTCACCTCTAAAAGCTGCATCCCTTAGTTTCCCTGTCGGAGGTTGAGCGGCGATATCGGACGTCGTCGTAGAGGCGAGGGAGACGACGGACGACGCGCTGGCGGCGAACGGGACTAGTGACCTCGGGGCGAAGGGGAACGGCTGTGTGGTGTAGGTGTGGCATCGACGTTGTACGGCTCAAAAGGCTGGAAGCGGCGGTAGCTGTAACTGTTGTATGGCTGATTGGGCTGAAAACGGCGGTAGTTGTCGGGGCGGCTAGCAGTGTCATCCCGGGTTAACGGCGACACCAAACGGTTGTTGCAATGGCGCGCGACGTGGCCGATGCGGCGGCAATGGAAACTAATCGGCCGTTCATCGGCCGTGCACCATTCGGCCGGATGATGAGAGCGCGAATAGAGCCATTGTTCCTGGGGCGGCGATCTTGGTCGAGGCGGCTACCTAGGGCGAAAGTAAGTTGTCCGAGTCTGATCAACGGTGCATACGGCGAAACCTAAGTTGCCGAGTTCCTCCCGCACAATGGACTGGACCAGGAAAACGGCCGTCACGTGAAAATCGCCGTCGCCACTGTTGGGGAGACCAGGAGCAATTGCTTCGATTTCCCGACGGATGATTCGTGAAAGTACCGATGGCTGCGACGACTGCAGACGAGATGCCTGCCCGTCTTCGCATGATGACGTCGGGGCGGTGTTCGGTGCCCGAGCGAATGACCTTGCAATACGCCGACTTTTGGCCTGCTCAAAACGCATGCATTCTTCAATAATAGCGTCGACGGTGGCGCAATTTCGGCACAGTCATGTGTTGAACGCATCGTCTGCGATACCCTTAAGCACGTGACCAACCTTGTCTGACTTCGTCATCTCCATGTCCACTTTACGGCAAAGAGCCAAGACGTCCTGAATGTGGGATATGTATGGTTCAGTGGACGTCTGAGCGCGGATGGATAGTTCTTTCGTTGCGGCTGCCTTTCGACCCATGGGCTTCCCACACAAGGCACTAAGTTTTGCTTTGAAAGTGTCCCAACTTCCAATCTCTGCCTCACGGTTATCGAACCACACCTTTGCCGTTCATTTGACATAAAACAGCACGTTCGCCAACATCATCGTCGGGTCCGAACGATTGATCTCACTCATGCGTTCATAATTGGCAATCCAATCTTTGACGTCAACTTTATCCGTACCGCAGAATGTCCCTGGATGTTTAAGATGCGTAAGGACGATCGTTGACGTTGGTGTCGGGGCTGGTGCAGGCATCGTACTGGCCGGCGCAGGCGACGTGGTCGTGGTCTCGTCCGTCATCATGGTGACCCCGACTCGACGACCACTGCGGAGCTCCTTTGTACAGCGCTTCTTCTGGTACCCCGCACCTCCACCAAATTGTCGCGAGGATTCACAAGCACACGGGAGAGACGGAATTGTATATGACAATATTTACAGGCTGCTGCTACCACAGAATGGCTGACAGCATCTCGCGCGGCATATCCCGTCTTCTTCCTCTTCGCGTAGCACAGCGGCCCTTTAATGACAGGCTCATACGCAATGCCTCGTAGCAATACTACCTTGCTTCTCTTTCAGTGCATACAACTTGCCTTGTCCTATGCCAAATTAGTTTCTGACTCATTTCATGCTGCGTCCATATTTTACGGCTTCCTCAGTCTTTTGTACGTTACAATTTCGAATATCCCTTACTTACTTCTTGTTCAGTTTTGACAGTTCAGCGAATTCTATCTGATCGATCGAGTTTGCCACTTTCAGGTTTGTGGTTTCCTTATTAGGTCATTTGTTACTTGGGAGAGATTACCTACAGGTTGCCTTGGTGCCTTACTTGCCACTTCAATTGTTGCTTCTGGGATCAGCCTAGTTACGGTTTCTTTCATTACCTCTACGCTGTCTTCATATTCCTGTTCTAAAGCTGCATATTTGTTGGCGAGCACCAGCTTGAATTGGTCTACTGCGTCTTGGTTGGCCAGTTTTTTCTTGACTAATTTTATTCTTTCTCTCTTCAAATTGAGAGAAATTCTAGACCTCAATAAGCTATGGTCACTGCACTTTATCCTACCTAACACTTCTACATCCTACACTATGCTTGTATCGGCACAGAGTATATTTCATTCCTTGTATCTCCATTACGGCTTTTCCAGGTCCACTTTCTGTTGCTGTGCTTCCTGAAGAAGGTATTTATTATTCGGAGCCTATTCCTTTCCGCAAATTCTACCAACATCTCTCCTCTAGTGTTCATAGAATCGATGCAGTAGTTGCCAATTGCTTGCTCACCAGCCTGCCTTTTCCCCACTTTTGCATTGAAGTGGCCCATGACTACGGTATATTTAGTTTGCACCTTTCTCATTGCTAATTCAACGTCTTCATAAAACTGTTCTATTTCTTCATCATCATGACTGGAGGTTGGGGCGTAGGCTTGTAGTACCTACATTCTATACCTCCTATTCAGCTTTATTACGGCGACTGCTACCCTCTCATTAATGCTGTAAAATTCATAAATGATGCATCCTATGTCCTTATGGATGAGAAATCCTACGCTTAATTCTCTTATCTGCAAGACTTTTGTCGCAGAGTACGTGGCCGTAAGTGAGCACTGTATAGGTCTCACCAGTTCTTCTAACCTCACTAATTCCAATAATGTCCCAGGCAATGCCTGATAATTCCTCCAATTGCGCTGCTTCTTCTTCTTCTCTTTGGGGTTTTACGTGCCAAAACATTTACTGATTATGAGGCACGCCGTAGTGGAGCGCTCCGCATTAACGTGCACTACAACGCAAGCACAGGGGCGTTTTTGCATTTCGCCTCCATCGAAATGCGGCCGCTGCGGCCGGGATTCGATCCCGCGACCTCGTGCTCAGCAGCACAACACCTTAGCTGACTGAGCTACCGCCGCGGGTCAAACAGCCCTGCTAATCTAGCCTCACTTGAGAGGGTGCGCGTGTTCAACATTCCCAGGTTCAGATTCTAGTGGCGGCCTGTCCGGACCCAGAGATTCTTAGCACCCTCTGCCGCGTCGCAGGTGTGACCGCCGCCTAGGTCAGGTGCTCCGTAGCCACTGGGGACTGAGAACCATGGGTTGTTTGTAGGAGTCATAAAGGAGGTAGTGGCTTGGTAGAGCTTAGCCTAGCCCAAATACGTGGCCAATACCTTGCGATGACCAATCGATGCCCAATCAATAGCTCATCGATAATCGATCAATAATCAATTAATGCTGGAAAATGTTGGGGATGACTTGGTAATGCTGAGCCTAGCCAAAACGCCAGGACTAGCTAGGTGCCAATCAGCTCCGATGTCTCTTTAGCATTGCGCCTAGAGTCCAAGCTACGCTAATTGGTGTTTTTTTTTTTCATTTCAGGTAAAATGCTGGAATGCCAAACAAGGCTGCGGCTTGGTTTTGACTGCATCAGAACAAATCAAGCATTTTTGCGAAGACTGTGACTACCACTCTTCGTCGTGTCCCAAATGTTTAAAGGTCGTGCTCCGTAGAGATGTGTGCGCGCATCTACATAGCAAATGCCGAGATTATACGCTGTCTGCGACGTCCTGGTCTCCGCAAGCGACCGATAGTGAGAGCAAGGCAATGATCATGGCTCTGAATGCAAGCATGGACATGCGAGAAGGTGAAATGAAAGGCGTGCTAGACCAAGGTATTAGCGATAATAGCGGCCAAAGTGACCGCCTCAACGAGATTTCAGATTGCATGAACTCGATCAAAGAAATGCTGCTACAGATATCGAGTAGAGCACTTGAGAACGTTGCATCACAAACACCAGCTAGCGTATCCTGCTCTGAAGCAATCGAGAAAACTTTGATTGGTCACAGTGAAAAGCTACAGGAGCTCGCACAAACTATAAGCAATTCAAATCAAGCACAGATGAAAGCTTTAGAAGACACGAAGCAAGCTGTAGACCAACTGAAAGAAAATGCAGCAAACATGCTGCAAGCGGAATTACGGCAATGTTCGATGGCTGACAGCGCTGCACTCAAGAAAGTTTCCGACAAGCTGGAGACCTTTGGAAAACTGTTGGAAAACTCCAGTAAGGCAATCTGTAGAAATGTATCAGAAAGTGCTGCTAGGATTGGTGATGGAAAGGATGGTGCGGAGCAAAGCGGGTCGAGTGCAACAAAACTAAAAGAACTGGCCCTAAATACTATCAATGTTAGGCGATACGAGTTTTTTGTAAAGGGATTGAAAGCAATGAAATACAGCGCGCATTCAACAGGCTGTCATATTTACAAGTGCAAAATATGTACATCTCTGGCTATCACTTGTCTCCTGGAGTTTACCTAAAAAAGGTGGGGCAGCATGTGTTACTCCATGCTTTAATGCAGGTCCACAAGGGAGTGATCGACGAGTTTCTTCCGTGGCCTTTCAATGAGAAAATTCTGTTGACCGTCAAACATCCATCGAGACAGAAGCAGCGCCAGTTTATAGAGGAAACTGGAGATTTACTCGGGAGTTTTGGAAGACCCCAAGAATCAAGTAACAATGGTGTGCGTTTCGTAGCAAGTTCCGTTTGCTTGGATGATCTGGAACGTGAAGGATACATCACGGACGACAACCTTCAGATAGTGTGGGAGCTTGTTCCGAAAGACTTCCCCAAATAATATTCATGGACGCATTACGCATTTTCTGAAACATTCAAGCCCTTAAAACTGTTAAGACATATCGCTCTTCCGCATACTTTTGTTGAAAAGAAAAAAACTTGCTGTTTAGCTCTAAGGTAGTATTTTTATGTTTGAATAAAATCGACAACTGATTGCCGGTAATTGATGACTATAAGGTAGGCCCGAATCTTCGCATGTTCTTTTCGAAACAGGTCCGTTGTAGATGGGGCTTGCTGCGGGCTCACTTCAGTGGTCGCCGGCAGATCAATACAAAATGTGCTGAAATGTGCGACCACGTGCGAACGAGCTAATTAGCGCAAACGGTTCGATCGTTACCGAGCTCAGACTTGAAGTTGACGTTAACATCATAGTAGCAGGCATCCCACAACGTGTAAATACGCAGGAGTCTAACAGGTCGCCCCAAAGGTTTCGTCATTCTGACAACGTGCACGACACTGTTTGTCAAAAACAGATACCAGCCCTAAACACGGGCGTGGTTAACTTCAGCAGCGCCACCGGCTATCACGTGTCGCAAGTGCTCAGACTGTGACACATATGGCTACAAATGTTCAGCTATTCTAATCTTATGCAGTTGTACATTGCTCTCGCAATCGCAGTTACGCAAACAAAACGCGAACGAAACTCGGGCAAAGCTATTACCGAGAGTGCGTGTCCGGAATAGTTCTTATTATTAACATTATATTTATTATTATTCGCCACTGTTCAAGAAAGACCCAACCATAAATCTTGCGGCCTCATCCTGTGGGCTACATAGTAGTAGTTGGCGGTTCTAAAGTTCCGAATTCAGATTTTTTTTTGCGGATCTCAGAGCTGCACAGAAACAATATAGCACTAAGTAAGCTCAAAAGTTTGCAGAAAGGCTGTACGATGCGACCAAACTCAGTGTTACGGAAGCACAATTAACGGATCGTCAATTGCCGACTGGCGTTACCGTTGCCGCAAACAATGGCGATGTACAATGCCCGGCATTCGATTAAGCGCAGGCATGACGACACGCTAGTCGAAAAGGTTGCAGGGCTGGTAATAGAAAAGCACTTGCTCCATGAACTGTCACTTACCTCTTCATAGGCATAAAACGTACAGGCGCCGCAGAGATGATGCAGACGATACGTTCCCCTAGAGCTGACAGACGTTTACGCGGGAACTGATGAGCGCATGACACAACCACCACGTTCAGAGAAAACGCGCGAACTGAGCGCGGTGCGCCCGGAGCGCACCAACCTTCAGGCATTTAAGGCCTTCTGAGAAGGGCGAAGAGACCCAATAAAACGGCGCCGTTTAGTCATGTGACCGACTACGCGCAAAGCAGCGCAAAGCGTACATGCAGCAGTGGCTAATGACGGCGATTCGACTGGGTAAAGGCAGTCAATGCTGTGTTCTACGGCAGGGTTTGCAGTACTCGGCTTTCTAGACATGTTCGGAGAGCGTAGGACACGTTTAATTCGGTTACAGCTTGCGGTAGGAGGTAATGCGCAGTTGTTCCAGTGCTCTACCTACGTAACGTTTCTTCCCGATATGCTTGTGTAGTTTGGGTCATTCATTGCAACTTCTCCATTTATCGTCTTCATTGGAAGTTTGATCTGAGTGTGGCAGCTTCATGTTGCTGTCTGACATGTCTTTTTGGAGGAGCGTGCCCTGCGAGCAGCCGTGCAAGAGACTTAACATGCCGCTATGAGATCACGTATGTAATACGTACGTGTTGGATTGTGTGTGTTACATGTCCGGTATGGGACATCCCGTTGCAAACATCCTTCCGACATCCATAGGAATAAAGTTTTGGGTTTTGTTTAGATCCCAGAACTTCAATCATGTGGATGTCCGAAGGATGTTTTAAATAGGACCTCCCAAAATTATTGTCCTCATGTTATCCACTGGACGCCCTAACTGGGACTTCGATGTTCGGATCTAATCAGGACGTCCATAGGATATTCGTGGTCCAATGGGAAGGGATAGAACCACAGATTAAAATAGTAGTGCCAACATCGCTCATGTGAAAGCCACATCGAAACGCCGGACGGAAGTCAGCGCCGCACAGCACAATACTTCCGTGCAGGTGCTCGAACTTAGATGATTAGCATTAAGCAAGAAATGCTTTTAGCTCCCATTGCCGGCGACCTTCAAGTGCCCTTGAGCCAAAAGCCAGAGCTGTTATCCGGGCACTCAAACGAGAACATCCGCGCGTCATTGCGAGAACAAAACGAGATAATCCGGACAACCAGTCAATAGTTAAGGAAATGTGGTCTCTGCCCCCCAACCCTTTGTACAGGACCGCATTACATACGCTAGTTACTTCCGAAACAAGTTAGAAAAAATATTATTCCCGATTTATTTCTAATGTTTGTTCACAATATCACTCAAGATGTAATTTCTAGTACGCTGAAGTATTATTTGTCATATCCAGTAACGATGTTCAAAAGGCTGATAGAGGGTACCATACATCCTTTGGCACTGAGACAGGGTTACTTGTGCTCTTTTGAACGCCTGCGGTGCGTGAGTCGTGAGCGGTCCGCGACAAGAAGAAAAAAGTAGCGACAAACGCTGAGCGCGCTGCGCTGTTGGAAGAAAACCGTTTGAAGGCGGCGGCACAAACGTAGCAAAAGACGCCATATGGTGGCCATTTCACGCTCACATCTACTCTCGATTACGGGAGAGCCAGTATTTGTTCTTTTGAGCTTTTTCAGTTCTTCCGCTGCTTTTAAAACAAAGCTTCCTTTGACTATCAGTCCATGATTTCACCGGTGTCGGTGGGTCATGTCCTCGCAGAATATATTTGCATCCACTTAAAAAAATTAAGTACCTCCGGAGGCGGGATTCGAACCTCGGCCATCCACACAGCGGCCCTATGGTATAACTATTAGACCGTGCCGCTTGCCATACCCAACTAGCTCTTTCAGATGACAGCCACGTGTTGTTTATGATGCTGATTCCTGTAGCATGCTACATACCCAGAAGGGGTGATTGGACAAGAAGCGGGGAACTCTGCGTTATTAGTGATGGTAACAAGGGTGTGGGGCACGGCAATATTTCGGGCCAATATAACTTCGGATGTTGGAGTCTACAAGTAGTCACCATCGTAAATGGAACGCAGTGAGATAAAGTTCACGTACAGAACAGCTTGAGGTAGCAGTCGAACATGACCGACGAATCACAAACGCCGTTGGCATGTGGGCGGAGCGCTGCGGTGTTACTTATACAGAAGTGTTACTTATACAGAAGTGTTACTTATACAGAAGTGTTACTTATACTGAAGTGTTACTTATACTGAAGTGTTACTTATACTGAAGTGTTACTTATACTGAAGTGTTACTTATACTGAAGTGTTACTTATACAGAAGTGTTACTTATACGGAAGTGTTACTTATACGGAAGTGTTACTTATACGGAAGTGTTACTTATACGGAAGTGTTACTTATACGGAAGTGTTACTTATACGGAAGTGTTACTTATACGGAAGTGTTACTTATACGGAAGTGTTACTTATACGGAAGTGTTACTTATACGGAAGTGTTACTTATACGGAAGTGTTACTTATACGGAAGTGTTACTTATACAGAACCTCGCGGTCCTTGTGTTCACTTGCCACGCGCTGGCTTTGTATCGCTGCTCTCCTTATCTTCGCTGCGATATCGCTGAATAACTAGTCCTGGTCTCAGTGCAGAATATCCATGCGCATAAATTTCAGTGTAGACATCTCAAGCCTTTGCCACATCGCTCGATTGGATTTACGCTTCTAGGGCATCATAGCGAGAGTAACGGAGATAGATGCGTGGAAACGATGCGGTCGTTATAGGAGCCAATACCATCATTAACACCGACCTGGAGACCACGCTGACATTCCCGGACGATGCGGTGCCCAAATACTCGTGGTGATCATTTTTAACTATCGCTGAATTTGTAATACTTCCTGTTTCAGATAAAGTAATTGTATCCTTAGGCTGGATTATTCAGAGAGGCGCACTTTGCTTGCACGAGAAATAAAAATATGCATCCACCTACATAATAAATTTACTAATAAACTCCTGAATTAATTTTTATGGCACACGGCACATCTTGTAATATTGACGCGAAATAAGGTGGCACGTGATGACACTGGTCCGTTGAGGCGAGAACGACGAAGTTCGTGGTTGCGCGCGTGCTCTCCGAGGACCATCCATTGCAAAAGGCAGACGTTTCTTTTGCCAATCTGTCGCTGGTCAACTATTTTAGCTGTAGTAGTTGGGTGACATTTCTGGTGGAAGTGCAGGGTACGGTCGATGTTAAGATCTCCAGAGCGTACCCCAGACCTAAGCCCGGCGAGTAGTTCGGCTGAGCTTACCTCTATGCACGTACGTACAGCTGACGTCTCCAGGAACTCCAGCCACAGCACGGCCTGCTACCCGAACGAACTAGAATGACGAACCAACCACCTCCTGCCGCTACTGCAGCATCGCAAGTGGTCGTCAATCACACCCGGACGCCGAATCCGTTCCACGGAAATGCTTCAGAGGACGCCGACGACTGGCTTGATCGTTTTGACTAGGTTGCCAACCTCAACTACTGGACCCACGAGCGTAAGCTACGCTGCCTGTACTTCGCTCTTGAAGATTCCGCGAAAACATGGTTTGAGAACCATGAGGCGACACTGACGTCATGGGAAAAATTTCGTCGGTAGTTCCTTAATGCCTTCGCCAGGGCGGACAGGAAGAAAAGGGCGGAGTTGGCAATGGAGGCGAGAATTCAAGGCCCGAATGAGTGAGTGACGGCGTACGTAGAAGACATGAATCGGCTCTTCATACGTGCGGACCCTTCTATGACTCAAACAAAGAAGGTTTGCCATCTAATGCGCGGCGTCAAAGAGTAAATCTTTGCCGGCCTCATTACAAATCCGCCGATGATACTTGCAGAGTTCCATGACGAAGCCACAACCATGGAAAAGGCCCTTCAACAGCGGGCTAGGCAATACAACCGCGACGCCGTGATTTCAAGGGAGCCCCCTGCCGTTACCCTCGGTAACGACGTCGGCGCCTTGCGAGAACTCATCAGGGCTGCCGTCAAGGAGGAAATGCAGAAGATGCAGACGACCGCTGCCCCTGTGGGACAACTCTCCATTGCGAAAATGGTGCGCGCCAAGGTCCGACAGGCCGTCCATGTTCCTGGACAGTACGGGGCACCACAGCAGAGACCGCGTGCTGAAATGAGTAACGCTGAAGCAGTACGCCGTCCACCTCCCTCAAGGGTGTACAGCATGGTGCACCCCGCTCAACAAATGGACGTAATCTTCAGGCCGCCTCGCAGATAACCGCACATCGCCGAAGCAAGAAGTAGAAAGAGCGACGTCTGGCGCACCTATGACTACAAGCCCCTTTGTTTTCATTGTGGCGAAGCCGGGCACATCTACAGAATGTGTCCTTATCGTCATGTGGGGCTGCGTGGATTCTCGCCGAGTGCGCCTCGTCCACGACCTGGTGAGCGGCCGCCGGAAATAGAGTTTCGTCGCGAATCGTCGCAATGTTGATCAGCGATGGCACAAGCCCCGTTCGTCGTCTCCTGCTCGTTACAAGTCACCATCACCAAGCCAAGCCTTCTCTCGCGGAGCTCTCAGACGCCACTCGCCTCGCCTAGCCCGGCGCTTGGGGAAACTGAGTTCAGGGACCTCCGGAGGTGAGGCCGCTGACGTCCACTGTACGCAAGATCCTCCACTACGACGACAACGACGAAAACAGAACGACGCAGAAAAACACCGTACGAGAGGTTGCAACGTCGAACATTCCTGTCACCACAGACGACGAAGAAATAACGGCATTAATCGACACTGGAAGCGGAACCCGCCGGTATAGCTCAGTCAGCTAAGGCGTTGCGCTGCTGAGCACAAGATCGCGGGATCGAATCCCGGCCGCGACGGTCGCATTTTGATGGAGGCGAAATGCAAAAACGCCCGTGTGCTTGCGTTGTAGTGCACGTTAAAGAACCCCAGGTGGTCAAAATTAATCTGGAGCCCTCGACTACGGCGTGCCTCATAATCAGAAGTGGTTTCGGCACGTAAAACCCCAGAAAGAAGAAAAGAAAGGTTCATTATCATTTAAAAATCGCGCTTTTAAAATAAGTAATTGATAAATATTCTGAAAATATAGTGAAAATACCTGTAATACGGTTATTCTACTAATGCATATATCGTTTTTCCAAAGCCAAGTAACTAGGCTTTGCATAACAAAGGTTACAGATTGAAGTGAACTGGTAAGCCGTTAAAATGAATCGGTTCATTTCAGTGAGATAAGCCGTTCCTCGCCGCTCACTGAAATGAGCCGATTCATTTGAACGGCTTACCGGTTCCCTTAAATCTCTGAAGTGAGCCGTTCTGCCCATGTCTACATCATATTGTCACCCAGCTAGTACAGCTAGAATGGTTGACCAGCAACAGATAGGCAAAAAACACGTCAGCCTTTAATAATAGCTGGACCTCGGAGAGCGCGCGCGCAACCACGAACTTCGTCGTTCTCGCCTCAAGGGGCCAGTGTCACCACGCGCCAACTTATTTCGCGTCATTGCTCCCCTTTCTAAAGCGACCGACCCGGTCGCTTCAAGGGCATGGAGCGAGCAATATGGGCAAGGGTGGCAACATGAAAAAAAAGAGACATACAGGAATGTACACAATGCTGAAGCGGTTTGTGAGAGTTGCTTATCCCTCGCGTGCGTAGTACGGCTTCATCCGTACTACGTGGACGACTTCAGCACGGGGACGGCGTCGGTTCGAACTAGGGTCAGAGCTTTGAGGCACCACCTCATAGTTCACATCACTGAGCCGGCGTACGATTTCGTAGGGGCCGAAATAGCGGCGCAACAATTTCTCCGAGAGCCCACGGTGTCGGATAGGTGTCCACACCCACACGCGGTCGCCTGGTGAGTACTGGACGTTCCGTCGGGTCCGGTTGTAACGGCAGGCGTCGGTATTCTGCTGGGTGCGGATGCGATTCCGAGCAAGCTGGCGAGCTTCCTCTGCTTTTCGACGAACTCTTCAGTGGTGTCATTCCTTGTGGTTCCGTGGTCTACCGGGAGCATGGCGTCTAAGGGGGTTGTAACTCGACGTCCGTAAACGAGCTCGAATGGTGTAAACTCGGTGGTCTCTTGCACAGCGGTATTGTAAGCAAACGTCACGTATGGCAAAATTTCATCCCATGTCTTGTGTTCCACATCAATGTACATGGATAGCATGTCGGCCAATGTTCTGTTCAGGCGCTCTGTTAAGCCGTTAGTCTGGGGATGATAGGCTGTGGTCCTTCGGTGGTCAGTATGCGTCAACGTGACGACTTGTTGCAACAACTCCGCTGTAAACGCTGCACCGCGATCAGTAATGAGCACAGCGGGTGCACCGTGACGAAGCACGATGTTGTGGACGAAGAAGCTGGCGACTTCAGCAGCAGTTCCCCGCGGCACAGCTTTTGTCTCCGCATAGCGAGTTAAATAATCGGTTGCCACGATTATCCACTTGTTTTGCAAGGAAGACGTGGGGAACGGACCAAGAAGGTCCATTCCCACTTGTTGGAACGGCGCCGGAGGCGGATCCAAAGGCTGAAGGAGGCCGGCAGGCTTGACGGGTGGCACTTTACGCCTCTGACAGTCACGGCACGTTCGCACATAGCGCTGAACCGACGAAAATAGGTGTGGCCAATAGTATTTCTGCCGTATGCGCGCTAATGTCCTCGCGAAGCCTAAGTGGCCGGCACAGGGATCGTCATGACACGCCTGTAAAACTTCCTCGCGCAGCGCCGTCGGAACGACGAGAAGAAACGTTTCTTGGCTGTTCTCGAAATTTTTCTTGTACAGGACATTGTTCCGCAGGCAGTACGATGTCAATCCTCGTGAAAGTGGGCGTGGGACAACAACGTCGGCTCCCTCGAGATGTCGGATGACTGGAAGCAGTTCAGAGTCTGCACGTTGGTAGTCAGCCATGCGCACCACGTCGACGACACCAAGAAACGGCATATCTAGCTCCAAGTCGGAGGGTGTCAAGGGAATAGGAGAACGTGACAAGCAGTCAGCGTCGCTATGCTTACGGCCCGATCTGTAGACAACAGTCATGTCGTATTCCTGGAGGCGGAGGCTCCAACGAGCGAGGCGACCAGACGGGTCTCGTAGATTGGCAAGCCAGCAGAGCGAATGGTGGTCACTGATCGCTCGAAATGGCCGGCCGTATAAGTAAGGTCGGAACTTGCTGATGGCCCACACGACTGCTAAACATTCTTTTTCGGTGGTTGAATAATTAGCTTCTGCTTTTGTGAGACTACGGCTCGCGTACGCAATTACACGTTCTGCTCCGTCTTGCCATTGAACCAGAGTAGCCCCGAGTCCTACGTTGCTTGCGTCTGTGTGAATTTCAGTTGCCGCGGTGTCATCAAAATGCGCCAGCACTGGAGCGGATTGAAGGCGTTTGCGCAATTCGGTGAAGGCCTGCTCTTGGTCTTCCGTCCAGGCAAAGGGCACAGCTTGTCGCGTCAGTCTCGTGAGAGGTTCAGCAATCCTCGAGAAGCCTTCAACGAAACGGCGGTAGTAAGCGCAGAGGCCCAGGAACCGCTGAACAGCCTTCTTGTCTGTAGGGTGAGGAAACTCGGCAACGGCAGCTAGCTTTTCTGGGTCTGGTCGTACTCCTTGGGAGCTGACCACGTGGCCTAAAAACTTGAGTTCCCGGAAGCCAAAGTAACATTTTTCAGGCTTGATGGTGAGGTTTGCCTTCCGTATTGCGGTAAGGACACTTCGTAGTCGGGTGAGATGTTCATCGAACGTGCTGGAAAACACAACAACGTCGTCTAGGTACACTAGACACGTCTGCCACTTTAGTCCGACGAGTACAGTGTCCATCATTCGTTGAAACGTAGCAGGAGCGGAACAGAGACCGAAAGGCAGGACTTTAAATTCGTATAGCCCGTCGGGAGTCACGAAGGCGGTTTTTTCACGGTCACGCTCGTCCACTTCGATTTGCCAGTACCCTGACTTTAGGTCTAACGAAGTAAAGAACTCAGCATGACGCAGACGGTCCAAAGCGTCATCGATCCGTGGCAGGGGGTAAACGTCGCGTTTGGTGACTTGGTTAAGCCGTCTGTAGTCAACGCAGAAGCGGAGCGTGTTGTCTTTCTTTTTTACGAGTACGACAGGCGACGCCCACGGACTTGTCGACGGCTGGATGACGTCATCATTGAGCATTTCTTCAACTTGACGCTTAATCGCCTCCCGCTCCATAGGTGACACGCGGTACGGGTGCTGACGAACAGGCCGCGCCGACTCCTCTGTAACTATCCGGTGTTGCGTAATGGAGATGCGCTGGACTTTAGATTCTGTGGAAAAACAGCCAGAGAATTCTGTCACTAGGTCCAGTAGCTGATCCTTCTGTGCATCTGCTAAGTCAGCATTGATGTGGACGCGGGTACTCAGGCTGGCGTGAGTTGTTGCATCCGGTGAAGTCACCTGTAACGTGCCCACATCGGAGAAGTCAGCAATGTCGTTCAGAAAGGCCACAGCTGTACCTTGTGGGACGTGCTGATACTCATGGCTGAAGTTTGTCAACAAAACTTGCGAGCACTTATTCTGTATTCGAACAAGGCCCCAGGCGATGCAGATGTGTCTTTCGAGCAACAGCGGGATATTTGCCTCGGCAATACCCTCATAGTCGTCGAATGCGTCGCAGGTTACGAGGGTCAATACGCTACTCCTTGGCGGCACCGTGATGTTCTCGTCGACAATCCTCAAGGCGTTGGCATACGTGTCGTCAGTGCTGCTCCCTGCTAAGGCCTGCGCCGTTGAAAACGTTACCAGCGACTTTTGTAAGTTTATGACGGCTCCATTAGCCTGCAGAAAGTCCATTCCCAGAATTAGGTCCCTCGAACAGCTTGGGAGGATAACGAAATCTCCGAGGTACATAAATCCACAAATGCTCACTCGCGCTGTGCATCTTCCTACCGGGGTTAGCAGATGGCCTCCTGCCGTGCGAATCTGCGACCCAGTCCACTCGGTAGAAACTTTCTTCAGCTTGCAGGCAAGGTCCATGCTCATAACTGAGGTGTCCACTCCAGTGTCGATTAACGCTGTTATTTCTTCGTCGTCTACGGTGACGGGAATGTTCGACGTTATTACCTCTCGCACGGTGTTTGACTGCGTCTGTACGTCTGCGACGTTCTGTTTTCGTCGTTGTCGTCGTAGTGGAGGATCTTGCGCACAGTCGTCGTCAGCGGCCTCACCTCCGGAGGTCGCTGAACTCAGTTTTCCCGAGCCGCCGGGCTAGGCGAGCGGCGTCTGAGAGCGCCGCGAGAGTAGGCTTGGCTTGGTGATGGTGACCTGTAACGAGCAGGAGACGACGAACGGGGCTCGTGCCATCGTTGATCACCATTGCGACGATTCGCGACGAAACTCTCTATTTCCGGCGGCCGCTCACCAGGTCGTGGACGAGGTGCATTTGGGGCGAATCCTCGGAGCCCCACATGACGATACGGACACATTCTGTAGATGTGCCCGGCTTCGCCACAATGGTAACAAAGGGGCTTGTAGTCAGCGGTGCGCCAGACGTCGCTCTTCCTAGTTCTTGCTTCGGCCATGTGCGGTGTGCTGCGAGGCCTGAAGCTAACGTCCAATTGCTGAGCGGGGTGCACCATGCAATACGCACTTGAGGGTGGTGGACGGCGTACTGCTTCTGCGTAACTCAGTTCAGGGCGCGTTCTCTGCTGTGGTGCCTCGTACTGTTCAGGCACATGGACGGCCTGTCGGACCTCGGCGCGCACCATTTCCGCAATGGAAAGTTGTCCCACAGAGGCAGCGGTCGTCTGCATCTTCTGCAGTTCCTCCTTGATGACAGCCCTGATGAGTTCTCGCAAGGCGCCGACGTCGTTGCCTAGGGTAACGGCAGAGAGCTCCCTTGAAATCACGGCGTCGCGGTTGTATTGCCTGGCCCGCTGTTGAAGGGCCTTTTCCATGGTGGTGGCTTCGTCGTGGAACTCTGCCACTGTCGTCGGCGGATTTCGAATGAGGCCAGCAAAGATGTCCTCTTTTACGCCGCGCATTAGGTGGCGCACCTTCTTTGCTTCAGTCATAGAGGGGTCCGCACGTCTGAAGAGGCGATTCATGTCTTCGACGTACGCCGTCACTCGCTCATTCGGGCCTTGAATTCTCGACTCCATTGCTAACTCCGCCCTCTCCTTCCTGTCCGCCCTGGCGAAGGCATTGAGGAATTGCCGACGAAATTCTTCCCATGACGTCAGTGTCGCCTCGTGGTTCTCAAACCATATTTTAGCGGAATCTTCAAGAGCGAAGTACACGTAGCGAAGCTTACGCTCGTGTGTCCAGTCGTTGACGTTGGTGACCCGGTCAAAATGGTCAAGCCAGTCATCGGCGTCCTCTGAAGCACTCCCGTGGAAATGATTCGGCGCCCGGATCTGATTGACGACCACGTGCGATGCTGCAGTAGCGGCAGGAGGTGGTTGGTTCGTCATTGTACTCCGTTCGGGTAGCAAACCGTGCTGTGGCTGGAGTCCTTGGAGACGTCGGCTGGTACGTACGTGCACAGGGGTAAGCTCGGCCGAACTACTCGCCGGGCTTAGGTCTGGGGTGCGCTCCGGAGATCTTAACATCGACCGTACCCAGTACCTCCACCAGAAATGTCACCCAGCTAGTACAGCTAGAATGGTTGACCAGCAACAGATAGGCAAAAAACACGTCAGCCTTTAATAATAGCTGGACCTCGGAGAGCGCGCGCGCAACCACGAACTTCGTCGTTCTCGCCTCAAGGGGCCAGTGTCACCACGCGCCAACTTATTTCGCGTCAATATTAATAATTGCTACTTCAGTTTTGCTCATAACTTCATAGTTTCGTTCAGTTGGTCCTACGTATAATCTTTCTCTAATTAATCTTTGTCCCTGACTTTGAAATCACAACTATGCCCTGGGACAGGTTAAGTGCGGTTTTTCTATTCAATCCAGACAAAATTTAAAGCACTAGAACGTACTTGAGAACACAAGACCAAGCATTACAGTATCTAGTGTTTTCGAAATACGACCTTCGCCTGAAATTGCACATTCCTCAAAAAAAAATCTTTTTTCAGGTAAAATACTGGAAGGGAGAACGTGGCCTTGACGTGGTTTTAGCTGCACCAGAGCTCAACAAGAACTTTTACGAAGGTTTTTTCAAATTGTACGGTCTGAAAAGAAGCTATTTAAACCACTGTCTTTCCAATGTGGTCACGGTGGTGATCTATTTGCTGCTTTACGATCTGCAACATTCAGAGCCATGCGATTTGTAAAGACCTGTCTGATCATTGATGTTTGTTAGATATGGCCTATCATACTTCCGACTTACTTGTAGCGATCTCATTTTATTTGAGCATAAAAATGAAGAAATAATTACTAGACAAAGAAAGCACCTCGCACATTAATGGCATGTACGCTATGAAATAGATATCTGAACTTGTCCTGATTAGCCTGTGATAAATTATCATGCCTGTTGTTGGTGCGAAGAAAAAGCAAGGTACTGGGAATGATACGTTTCAGCACTCGCCACCAGCTTGGATTACAGCGGACGACAACCCAGTGTGACTGTTACTAGCCTTTTCCTTTCGGTACGATTTCAATTGTTTTATGCATCTAACTGCTGGTAACTCTTGTTTTGGCACCCACAAACAGTCTGGCACAAATTCCATTTGCTGCAAAAATATGTTTATTAGAAAGAAACGAGCATAACAGTTTGCACTGTTCTATTTTAGACGCTTGCTTCAGCTTCCTTACATTGAAGAGCTATTCCAATGTAGCTTACCAAAAAAGCAATGAGGTGTTTCAAACTTGGAACACAAGAACATTGGTTGCAGTTTTTTGCAGCTAAACAAAGGTTGCAAACCAGCCATGGCAATGACCTTTATGAAATATTTTTATGCTTATATGGCTAATGCTTAAGTTACGACCCGCCTCAACTACTGCACATGATACAGGGCACGAGCAACAGGTAACGGTAGCCGATGACAGAGTCCAAGCCAGGCAGCTCGTACCTTGCAGCTCTCTTGCATGCATTGGGGACAGTGTAGTCAAGTCGTGGCTCTTCAAGTCTGACAGGAATTGGGGTGCAGAACCAATCGCCAAGTCTATTGATGAGTATGAATTGTGATGAAGGTTATAATAGGTTGGTTCCTTTTTATTGAAGAGGCATGTATCGGAGTTCACGAGGAAGTTTTCTATGACTCTACCTCTCGCGTCGCATCGTGCGTCTCCCCACATGGTGTTATGAGCGTTAAAATCTCCCACGAGTATGTAGGGCTCGGGAAGCTGATCAATGAGGTTATGGAAGTCTGTTTTCTCGATATGATGATTCGGGGTATATAAATGGAGCATACGCTTACCAACTTACTGAAAAGAATTGCCCGAACTGGCACTGCCTCTAGGGGCGTCTGAAGGGCGACAAATTGACAAGCTACAGACTTGTCGGCAACTATTGCTACACCGCCAGACGACGCGTTCGCCACGTCACGATCTTTACGGTAGATGGTGTATTGGCGAAGAAAGCTTGTATTTGTGGGTTTCATATGCGTCTCTTGAACACACAGCAACTTTGGATTGTCTTTGTGTAGGAGTTCTGTAATGTCGTCGAGGTTGTGAAGAAGTCCTCTGACATTCCACTGTAGTATTTGTGTCTCCATAATGACAAATATGTTTGTGCTATGTGTTTAAGAGATGAAGATTAGCTCGCGGAGCCCTTTGCAGGCGCCGTGATACGAGATTTTTTCTTTTCTGGAGCGGTCGAGAGATTCTCGCCGCTCCTTAGGCGCTGGTGGCGCCGTCTGGCCGGTTGTTGTGTCGATCGCATCTTGCGAGGCGCTGGACATGCGCTCTTGCGAGCGGTTAGTTTGACGTGAAGGCCTCGTCTCGAGGGACGAGACCTTGGAGGCCACCAGCCCGGAGGTCGATGGCCCCGTGTTCTGAGATGACGGAGCAGCGTTAGCTGCAGCCGCCGAGGGGGCGGATGGCGTCGCTGGCGGCTCACTGCGTGTGAGCCGGACAGCCGCCGGAAACCGTTGTGTCGCTGCCCCTGACGCACCACATCAGCAAAGGTGTGTTTGGGCAGGTATGATACCCGCCTACGTGCCTCCTTGAATGATATGTTCTCCTTTACTTTGATGCTATTTCTTTTTCTCTTTTCCAGGTAGGGCACGACCGCGAGTATGCGGCGTGCTCCCCATCACAGTTCACACAGTGGAGAGTTTTCACATGATTCAGAGAGATCTTCGTTCGCACTGCATTTCGCACAAGTCTGTGAACTCTCGGCAGTTCTGTGAACTGTGGCCAAATCTTTGGCATTTGAGGCAACGGAGAGGGTTGGGGATGTACGGCCTTACTCTGATTTTAATGTAACCTGCCTCCATGGTTTCTGGCAGCACACTGGAACCGAATGTGAGTATTAGACGCTTAGTGTCAATTTCTTTACCATCACACCTCATTCTGATTCGTTTTACGTTGATTACATTCTGTTCTTTCCATTCTTCCAGAAGTTCAATCTCGGTCAGCTCCATGAGATCATCATCGGAAATCACACCGCGGATGGTGTTCATGGTGCAGTGTGGGGTCACTGAAACGGGTATGTCCCCAAGAGACACTAGGTTAGATAGTTTTTCATGTTGCTTTTTGTCGTGAAGTTCCAAAAGAAGGTCGCCACTTGGTAGTCTGGATGCCTGATAGCCTGAGCCAAGTGTCTGAGTTAGACATTTGGAAACGAGGAAAGGCGAGATCATTCTCGTTGTCTTTCCTGGTTTCTCACAGTGAATTACTTGATAGCGGGGGAAATTCTCGGTGTTGCCGCCAAAAAATTTAAATACTTCTTCGGTGCGCCCTCGTTTCTGAAGGCGATCAGGGAGTTTGGTAAAGGATCTATCCATTAAAATTTGCAGTTTTCGGCAGTAACGCCAGCCGCCCACCGTGGAGCCCAACAAGGGGACACCACAGGTCTTATAGAAAACAAGTCCTGCGGACGTCAACTGTACGTTTCTGCTATAACCAAATATGTACAGCCAAGGTTGGTTGTACGACACAAGGTTAACCCTTGCTGCCAGGAAGATCGGAAGTAAAAAGAAATGAATAGAAGACAGGAAACATTTAAAGTGAGAGAGAAAGACGGAGGTTGGAGGGACAGAGAGACAGGAAATGGCAACTACCAATTTCCGTCTACGTGAAGCCGAGGCCAAACGGGTGTGTTGCCTCCAACGAGGGGCCGTAAAGGTCCAGACACCCAGCATCGGCTCAAACCCCAGTATCCCCTTTTCCCCGCACACGGCTAAGCCGCACAATGTTAAACGCGGCAGGGTCCAACCCTCAAGTGCTCGGGTACGTGGTGTCGCAAACCACCAAACGCCTGCTGACGCAGACGCCCCTGCGGGGGTTGTCATGCGCAGGCGACATGCTCGACTATCGCTTTTTTACTCACTTTACCACAGCAACACAACTTTCGCCCAATCGCACATTTTTCCAGCCCCTCATACTTCAACCCGCCTCGATCATGCGCACAAAGTATCACCCATTTTCGCCCGGACGAAGAAGTACCAAAGTTCGCCTTTAGTATTGTGCATAAACGAATGGAACTCCCTGCCGTCCAACATCGCCGAGATATCAGATGCTTCAATGTTTCACTCAGCGCTGCTGGGCTATTTACAAAATGGAAAACATTCTTAACCTGTATCTGCCTGTCTGTTTCATATACGGTATTTGTGCGCTTTATGTATGCAGTGTTCTTTCCAATGTATTGATTATCACTGGTTTAACGTACATGCAACAAATCGCTGTGTACTCGTTATCAATGTATTTCGTAGATTATTTTTATTCTCTGCTATTCTGGACACCTTGGTTCAAATTAACTTGTTTCTTTTTTCTTGTTTTGTTGTTAGTATTGTTGTCTTCTATTTGTATTGTTTATACATTATATTTATGTACTCACCTGAAATCCCCCTATGTAATGCCCACTAGGGCCTTTAGGGTATTGAAATAAATAAAAAATAAAAGGTATGTACCAAAATTGGCATAGTATGACAAGTGTGTATGACGAACATAAATGATAAGTCCTGTGTTTCATGTAGGTCATGAGACAGCCGCCTAAGTCTTGGTGCTCTCCTTGTGGCCTCGTTAACTTCGTATGTAACAAGAATGGGTTCGGAAATAGGTACTAAGCGAAGGAAACACTAAAGGATGGTAGAAGTCATAATCATGAGCATGACTCAGCAAAAATGACAGTGGCTAAGCGAAAAAAAATATTAACACTCAAAAACCACCCAAACGGTTCGGACGTGGGTACTAAGTGAAGGAAACAATAAACGATGATCGGAGCCATCGAGATCGTGATAGCCATGAGCATGACGCAGCAAAAATGACAATGACTCAGCGAAAATGATTAACACTTACAAACCACTGAAATGGGTTCGTACGTGGGCATTAAGTGAAGAAAACACAAAAGGATGATGGTAGAAATCAGTCATAAGCATGACTCAGGAAAAATGTCAATGACTCAGTGCAAAAAGCTTAACACTCAAAAATCACTGAAATGGGTTTGGATATATATGAGGTCATGACATGAATGTCAGGGCATGCGTGTCATGTAGGTCATGAAACAACCGCCTAAGCCTCGGTGCTCCCCAGGTCATTTCGCTAACACAGTAGGATCCCCGCACACTGCTTCGCATAACATCGATTCCCACAGGGCGTGGGATCTGCCGGCTTTTATTATATTAATACCGTCATATCCCCGTATAGCCTGGACTGCCGAGTAGCAACGCACCTACGAAGAGCGATGGCAGGAAGAGAGACGAGAATGCAATCGTCGCCGATGAAGATCGTGCACAAAACGCCAAGTGAACGGAAACATTTATTACTGGTTGTTTATATACATTCTCGTGGACGACGTCGCCCCGTGGAGCCGGAGGAAACTATACGCGGGTGACGTTTCGACGGCACTGCCACCAGGGTGAGCGGAAGGAAAGGAAATTAGATATGCAAGCACTTGGAACGCCACAAATAGAGGGCGGCGCGAACGTAGACATGGCGGAGCCATGCCTGGGACCCTTGCGTTAGGGACCTCTGTGGTCCCAGGTGTGACAAGGGTGGTTCAAGGGCACGTTACAAGTCCAGGAACTCACCACCCGGAAACCACAGTGGTAGAAGGATGATGGTAGAAGTCATAATCATGAGCATGACTAAGCAAAAATGACAGTGGTCCATTGCGCTTGGACCCTTTCTGCACGATGTCCTGGATCGGCCCACAGGAGCGGAGTTTGTGCTCGCAGATATGATAATGTTACGGGACCCTAGCCATAAACAGCTTCGCTGTAAGATAGCTTGGCTACATTCTGTTTGCGCACAAAAAAGTCTGACTTCGTCGACACGTCACCTAAGGCTAAGCATCACCTACGCGGCATCGGTGTCAAAGCCTTTGCCGACAGCGTGGTCAATGTCAATAAACATTTGAGCCCGTGAAAAATAACACGCTCGTTTTTAAGGCGTTAGTCCTGAAGAAGAAACAAAAATGGCAAATCGCAATTTCAGGGGATCAGCAACTGTCAAATCAAAGCCAGGATCTTGGAGAAATCAAGGCGTACTAAATTGCTAACAAATCAGACCTAGCAGTTATTACCTATACAGCGTTTGTTCAGTTTCAGTCTTCCTTCACCCCCTTCATTCATTATGGCATCTTATTACTCAACGAGCGAGTTAGGCGATATTCTTTACAAGAGTAATCACTCCTTCATTCATTCGAACGTGCGAAGCGTCGTCAACGATTGCTTGATTTCGGGTATCGTCTTTGGACTCTATCCTTTTAACACGACAGTGTTTTATGCCGGGGTCCACTAAGTACGTCCTGTGACGGATGTGGCGTCGACGCGAACGCATGAAATATACCCTCTCTTAACAGTGATGGCGCCGGCATCTAGCAGTAGCAAAGTGAACTACTGCATCCCGCCACTACGTAACGACACTAACGACCGCGCTTCGGTAGTCTGATCGCAGCGCAGGCTTCAACGCGGTGTAGCTTACTGTAGGCCTTCTGCTCAGGTAGCTACACAGTTTCAGCACATGGTTTGAGTTTGGCGTCCGATTAGCCTGTGACGCCTCGTCGCCTACGCGTGCAGCTTCAACATGCGTCAGCTGTGCTTACACGCCGCCTACTGCTGCGCTTGTGATAGCACCGACTAACAAAACTGCTGCGCTAAGCGTCACGGAAAGGCAACGACGTCGACAGGCGAATCTCGCTTTTGTTCGGCGAGAAACACGATAGAGTGAAGCAGAACACACTCGCGCATTCGCGGCGCACGCTGCGAACTTTGCCACTCGCATTCCTGAAGCTGACGGCGTCGCAACACAAGTGGCTGCCCAAGACACCGCGGAGCCGGACCAGAACGCTCGTACCTTCGCCGAAGCAACTCAGCATCAGGACGCCGCCCGCCAACAGGACGCCGCGCGCCAATGAAACCTGCAAGGTGATCGCCGATCCGGAAATCGGGCGCCTTTCGATGCAACAGACCGTAAGTTCACGAAGCAAACATTCAACAGCTTCTCCGAAGACACCTTTCAGTTTCGTGTTGTACCCCTTCTTATGAAAGGCGGATCAACCATATCTTTTTTCGATCATAGCTGTCTCAGAGACACGGCTTAGTGACGTTAATAAGAGCTTGTATTTATTCGCCTCGTATAAATCAGGGTTCAGCCATAGACAGAAAGTAACCATCGCAGAACAGCTGTCTGTATCTCGTATGAAATTCCGCCTAAACGAAGTCATTACCTGACGTTAAATGTTAAAAACATTTTATCAGTTTCATGAATTTGATCCTAAATGTCTGAACATAGATAACAGAAATTTCATTTTCGGTTGCCTTTATCATTAACCTTGTTCCTCATTTACCTCATCCAAAGACTGCCTGCTAATCAAGAGAGAAATTGCCTTGCTTAAACAAATGGTTAGAGACAGCTCATCCCACAGAGGAGCTTGATGCGGTTCTTGCTTTGTGTAACCGGTCGTTGTCTCCTGGACCAGATGGCATATCGTACCGCATCGTGTGCCACCTGGGTGAGCGAGCACGAAGTGCCTTGCTGGATATATTAAATGAATCCTGCAGGGATGGAAACGTCCCTAACGAATGGAAGACAAGCCGTCTGGCGCCGCTCATCAAAAGAGTGGCGCCACTTCTCCTCCTTGCCACTCCACCTGGCAAGTCACCACTAGAGCTCGCGTCATACCGCCCAATCGCGCTGGCAAGTTGCGTAGGGAAGGTGATGGAACGCATGATCCTTGCCAGACTGAAGTGGTACCTGGAACGCTACCAAGTTTATCCAAACGCTATGGCCAGTTTTCCACGTCTCCGCTGCTCCAACGATAATGCCATCGATCACTTACGTCCAGCATGAAAAGAGATGTAAACGATTATCTGTCGCTGTTTCTGGACGTGAAGGTAGCGTGTGACAATGTTGCTCATGATGGCATACATGATGCTCTTGAATCGGTTGGCCTTGGTGGCCGCGCGTACCAGTGGACCCGTCACTACTTACACATGACGTTCTTTTTTGGGCAAATCGATTACTGTCCGACGTTTCAACCCCGTACATACCGTGGCGTTCCCCAAGGTGGCGTCTTGAGCCCCACGCTATTCAACCTTGTTCTTGTCGGTTACAGGCCCACCTTGCTTACCTGCATTTGCTGCGAAATGCTCGAACAAGTAATCGCTTCGCATATTTATAGAAATCTTGAATCTAACTGCTTTTTTGCAATCAACACGGTTTCAGAAAAGGCTTTTCGTGCGAGACAGTTATTCGAATTTACAACCGATATACACCTTAACATGAATCACTACTTACAGACCGACTGCTTATTCCTTCACTTTTCCAAGGCTTTGATCGTGTTGCACATTGCCGCCTCATATCGAAATTTTCTGCGATAAAATTGGACTCCTGTACATTGTCATGGCTACGTAACCTTTTGTCTACTCGAGAGCAATTCACATCTGTTAATGACTTTGATTCCCCCAAATCTAACGTTACTTGTGGTGTGCCGCAAGGAAGCGTCCTTGGGCCTTCTGTTGTTTTTAATTTGTATAAATGATCTGCCTAACCACGTATCGTCTTGCATACGAATGTTCGTAGATGATTGCGTAATCTACCGCCAAATAACCAACAGTGATGATCATATAGCACTCCAAAGAGACCTAGATATCGTGAACCAGTGGTGTAACGCATGGCTCATGACACTAAACGTGTCAAAGTGTAAAACAATGTCTTTCACCCGTAAACCTGTTAATTGGCAGTTTATCTACTACATTAGCAACAGTATTATATCCCCGACTGCACAATATAAGTACCTTGGTGTGCACCTTACACCTAACCTAACATGGTCTAACGTGTGTCTCCGCCAATGCATCCAAATCATTGGGGTTCTTGCGCCGGAACTTGCGCAGTGTTCCATCTGCCTTGCGTAAACTGGCTTATTTAACATTCGTGCGACCCCAGCTTGAGTATGCGTCTCCCGTTTGGTCACCACATCAGAAATACCTAATTGACGCATTGGAAATAATTCAGAATAGGGCCCCCAAGTCGTTTCATTACTCATAATTACAGTTCCCAGTCTAGCATAACGCAGATCAAAGCCGAAATATCACTGCAGTCGTTGAGTACTCGCCGTGATATTGCATTGCTGTCATTATTCCATAAATTCATTCACTCTGACGGATTATCCCTACCATGCTTGAAACTCCACGTCTTCACATCGCGCAGATTACACAATAATTTCAGCTATGCCCGCGTATATGGCGTGATGCAAGCATTCAACTTTTCACCACTGCCTCGCGCTATCCGTCTCTGGAACAGCCTTCCGGATAGCATTGCGTCGCTTCACAAATCATGACGTTTTTTGTTGTAATTTGACGAAAAATTTTTCTGCACACTGATCGCACTTTTATCAAACCAATTAAGTTTCCAATGCATTGTCAAGCGTTATGCCTGTGTTATTTTTTTATTTTTTGTTCAGTATTTTTTTCTTTCTCGCTTTTTCAATATTATGCAATGTAAAAAGTCCTTTGTAACTATGTAATGTATAATGTAACTTTTTTCACTTGCTGTTTTTATGCAATGTTTTTCTGTTTACTTCTTTCCGGTTTTTGTTATATGCAAATTTCATCATCTTGTGCCTATGTTTGATTCCTTGTCGCATTGATATTTTTTAACCCATTATATTTACTGTAACATACGCCCCCTCATCCTATGCCTCTTCGTAGGCATGTGAGGTATTTCAAAATAAAATGAAATAAATGCTGTCCAGATATCAACGTACGCCGATGTCATCTGCGTGTGGACGGCAGGTGTAACACGTCTTCAGGTGCGCGCGAGGCTTCAAAAATCTGCGACTTCAATATCGGCGTATCTCAGCGAACAAGGCTTCCACATTTCACCTGAGAAACGTGCGCTGTTCGCGTTTACGCGGAAGTCAATGACGTCCTACGCCATATCCATCAATGACCAAAACGTCTGTTACGCCAGAACGCATAGATCTTAGTGGTGATCATTGATCGAGACCTCAGCTGGAGTCCCCATGTGGCCTACCTGAAGATACGCCTAACGGCAGTTTTTCAGATTTTTTGAAGAGAAAAGGTGGGGAGTGTCAGTACACGCAAAGTTACAACTCTATACAGGGGGCTGTTTCTCGGATATCTAGGGTACAGGTTACCTGTACTGAGCAATATCTGCAGAAGTGACATCCTCACAATCGAGAGCGCTCAGACGCAGGCACTAAGGGCTTGTCTTGGATAGGTACGCTGCACATCGACAGCCGACACAATTTCAATAGCTCAAGATTACCCAGTGACAACTCATATGACATTGGAAGTGCTCAGAGCACACATCAGGCACATTGTCCGCTCCCCTTTCCATCACCTCGCCCCTCTGCCGAATGACCAACCCAATGCCTCCTTTTGCCAGGCGATATCGGCGTACCGTGACTGCCTCCCTCGAGATTATACGCCTGCCGAGAGACTGCTATCACCTCCTTGGTGTTTGGCTCGTCCACAAGTTCGACTCTCGGTACCAGGGATTCGAATGAAAACAGGACTCTCGTCCCCAGCTCTCAAGCAGATATCTCTCCTCATGCTGCACGAGACATACAAGGACCATTCACACATTTACACTGATGGCTCGACAACTCTTGACGGATCTACAGAGGCTGTGATCTCCCCCGCAAAATCCGTGACCATTCAGTTTCAAACTTCTCACCGGACAACGTAGACTGTTGCGGAGCTTGCTGCACTTCGCTGCGAATTTCACATGATTCACGAAGACTTCCCGCGAAGATGGAGCATATTTACAGACTCGAAGGCAGCCCTGCATTGTCTGCTATCGGCTCTACGTCGTGGACCGCAGGACCAACTTGTGCTGGAAATAAGGCACCTTTATCACCAACTAGCAGAAAAAGGACAAGACATCACTTTTCAGTGGCTGCCCGGCCGTTGCGGCATCTTGGGCAACGAACAGGTTGATGAAGCTGCGAGGAGGGCTCACGAAAATGCTGTGAAGGAACCCATCCCGTTATCAAGAGCCGATGCAGCAACAAAGCTTCGCATACACGCGCGTGATGCCACACGATCCATGTGGAACACACCTGGTTTCCAGCATACTCGACTGTACCACCTGGACCCATCCCTCCGGCTACGCATTGCATCTGGACTTCCTCGAATCGAGACAACTGCTCTCTGCGGACTGTGGCTCGGAGTATCATTTACGAATGCTTTTGCTTGCGCATCGGAATGGCTGACAGTGCTGCCTGTGGTAGTTGCGGCAGTGAGGACACAATCCAAGATATCCTGTGTCATTGTCCCCGTTACAGCTTCCAGAGACAGTCACTCTGACGGAGTTGGCATGCCTCGACGACGGGCCGCTTTCTAAGCAGACGATGTTAGAATGCCGGCTGATACCGTCCTCACACCAGAAGGCGACGAGGGCGCTACTGAAGTTCCTCCGGTCAAGCGACCTGTATGAAGGACTGTGACGCTCCTGAGTTCCTTTCTGTATGTTTTTTTTAATCTTCCCCTCTTTCTAAGTGTGTGCATTTTTCTTTGTCTTTCTGTCTCCCCTTACCCTTTTCCCAGTGCAAGGTAGCAAACTGGATATCTACCTTCCCGTTAACATCCCTACCTTTCGCATCTCATTGATCTCTCTCTCTCTCTCTCTCTGTTCCTCATTTCCTGTGTATCATTGCTCGTATATCCCTCCAGAATGTCATGGCAAGATTATCAATGGAAAACAAGAATGTTATAAAATATGGGCGATACAAACAATAGGCTTACATACTTGTCCTCCAACAAGGTTAATTAATCATCATGCTGTCATTGTTTTACATATGAATGTCTTATTAACGTTCCAACTCAACCTGTTAAAGGGTGTGGCAATAAATTATTCGACGATGCACTGTCTAATCTTCTGTTTCCTCGAGATGCAGGCGTATTTGAAACTGACATTGCCATTTCTCTACCGCTATGCGAAATCCTTTGCTCTCTGTTCTTCCAGTTTCTACGTCAAAGTTATGGTCTATGCAAAACTATTCTTAGACACCAAGTGTAATGCTCCCTGGTTTCTCCATTATTGTCACGAACGAAACACAGCTTGTCTTTTCACTATTTTTACCAATGTTGTTATGGTAGTATCCTGATTTATTTAGGACACGAAAATGGAAAAAAAATTTACTCGCCTCAGAGCAGGTGGATTATCGATGCTCTATTGAACGCCATGCTCAATAGATAAATAATAATTTATTTCTGCCTCAAGAAATAGACAGGGGAGCTGCAGAAAAAGCTGTCCTAAACAGCTTGATTTAGCCGCAGCCCCGAAATACAAAGCAGCAGCGACAATCTCATCGAAGACATGACGGATTTATGTTTAAAAAATTTTAAAATACCAATATAGCAAAAACATAAAACCAAACAAAATCTTATCTGCACTTATATGTACACAAACGAAATTACTTCGTCAGAAGCGCGATTACACATATTTAAGACAATCGTCAAATAACATGCATGAAATAACACCACGAATGACAAAGAATAATGGACAGAATATAAATAGAACGAAGAAAACATCCTATATTAAGTTTAACTGTATTTAAAGATTACTCAATGGTGCATTCTTTTACATATGAATTGCATATGGAACGTGTACCTCGTTGGGTGCAGGTAAACAAGTTGATGTTAGCAGATTCGTAGGCGTTGAGAGGGGAAGGAAGGGTGTGTTGCAGGCGCTCTTTCCCCGTATTGATGCGTGATGTTGGCACCAACCAGTTTTCGGGATGTCTGAAAGGGTAACTCTTTATTTTCTTGTAAGTTTGCTAGATGCCTAACGTGACCCATATTATTTCTTATTTCTATTTTGAAACGAACGCTGGGCCGATACTGATACAAATCAAATATTTTGATTATACCAGTTTCAAGAAAAAAGCGTTTGGTGGTTGTTCCATAATTTGCATTAAAGACATTGCGAAGGAACGTTTTGTGCAAAATATAAATTTCCTGTAGACAGGACGGTGTTGCGAGTTAATGTGAGAATAAAATAATGAGTTGTAAAGAAGCAGTTTGATTCGCTTAGGAAGAATGTATCTGATGCAGCCAATTGCGCCAGTTATTCGAGCTAATTGCTTGACAACGTGGTCCACATGTGCTCTCCATGATATAGTTGAAGAAAATACTACACCGAGGCATTTAAAATGATTAACTATTTCTATTTCTTTGGAGTTAAATATGATACTATCGTGTGGGGAAACCGGTTTATTTTTCGGCATGAAGATTACCGCTTTTGTCTTTCTCTCAGTTACACACATATGATTACATTGGGACCATTTTCCCAGCGATATTATCGTCGTGTTGCACGATTGTATCAGTTCGTGAATGTCACTTCCGGAGTATAAAATGCTTGTATCATCTGCATATTTTATGAATCTGGCATTTGGGTTATTGTTTACAATGTCATTAATTAAATGTTGAAAAGTATTGGCCCTAATATACTGCCTTGTTGGACACCAGAATAAACAGGTTTTATGTCTGAGTACGCATTATGTATGTCAACCATTTGTTTCCATTTAGACAAGTAAGATTTTATTAGTTTTGCAGCCTGTCCTCGGATTCCGTAGTACCATAGTTTCTCTAGAAGTAATTCATGGTTTACAAGATCAAACGCTTTTGTGAAGTTGACAAACATTCCAATCACAAAAGCTCTCTTTCAAATTGTCACAAAATATACTCTTTTTATTCTAAAAGCTTTTTAAAACCACCATATGGTGGTTCAGTATATTTGTTTTTTCGGAATCCGAATTGACATGGTGTTAGCAAATTGTATTTATTTATAAATTTGGTAAATCTGGAGTGCAAAATTTTCTGTAGTGCTTTGGAGAAGACAGGTAGTACAGACACAGGTCTATAATTGCCGAAATCATTTCTGTCTCCCTTTTTAAATAAAACAGTTAGTCTTCCAATCTGCATTTGTTCTGGAAATACCGATGTATCTAAACAAAGGTTAAAATATGTGTGATAGCTGGCGCTATAATATCTGCAACATATTTTACAGGCTTTATCTGAATGTCGTCAATATCTCGGCATCTGCTATTCTTTAGGCTGAGTATAACAGTTAGTATCGTATTTTCCTTCAACATTGGAATAAAAACCTCTTTTATTCGTTGTCACGGGATCTAGAAATATTGTATTATCTTTATGAAAGTTAATGTACTTGTATATTTCCGACAACGACCCATTAGTTTTTATTTTTGTAAAAAAATCATTGAAAGCATTTGCGAGTTCAGTTCCCGTTAGCTCTTTACCATCAATATTTAAACTACACACATGGTTGTGTGACTGATTACGACGTAGCAATGATTTTAGGCGGGTCCAAATCACATCATGGCGGTCCTTCTTCACGTCTAGATATGTGGAGTAATATTCTGTTCGAGCTGATCGAAGTTTTTTTGCTAACCTATTTTGAAACTGCTTAAATAAATGCAGATCTTCTGCCGCACGTGTTATTATAAAGCTTCTGTATAGCTTATTTTTATACCTAATTTCGACCCACAACTCAGGGGTGATCCACGGTTTGCGAGTTTTTCGAGACTGTTTACTTATTATAGGCTTCATTAGCATTAATAAGGCAAGCAATGTGCGTCAAATCAACTTGTTTAACAGCATCCCGAAAATCATCAAGAGTAACATTGGTTACACGTTGGTATGTAATACCTTTTGGCTGTTTTGGTGTTTGGGTTACCGTCTCCATGCACAACAACACTGGTAGATGGTCGCTGATAGGGCATGATAAGGCACCTGTCTCGATTTTACGATGGGAGAAATTAGTAATAAACAAATCTAAAGTAGACTGACTTTCAATTGTTATTCGAGTAGGTATTTCGAGCACATTCATAAAACCATGCGAAGCAAATACCATCTTAAATTCTCTAGTACAATGATTATCACTACTCACATCAATATTGAAATCACCTCCAGCAATAAGCGTGTAAACACCGTCCGCTACATAACACAAAAAGTCGTCAGAATTTTAAAGAAGAGCCTGCATTTCCGCTTGGTGGGCGGTAACGGACAGAGTAAATAAATTTACCCAAACGCAATGACTTCCCTATTGAAAATCTCAGCATTGCCCATCATTAATTTTATGCTGGGTGTGCTGGAAAGTGTGCTGGGCACGCTGGAAATAGTGCTGGGCATGCTGTAATTTATCCTGGGTATGCTGGGTGGATGGTGGGTGTGGTGGTAAATGGTGAGTAGCATTGGTGGAATATATGCTGGGTGAATTGGGTCAATGGTGGCGTGCTGGGTGAATGGTGGGTGTACTGGGTGGATGGTGGGATGCATACTGGGTGACTTGTGTAAATGGTGGGTGAATGGTGTCTGTGCTGGGTGAATGGTGGGTGTACTGGGTGGATGGTGGGATACATTCTGGGAGGAAAATGGGTGAATATATGTGACATCGAGAACATAATAGGTGGCTTAGGGCCATGGTAGTGACACAGTGATGATGACAGGTGCATGATGTGTGCACAATTACTTGATTTACCAAACGGTGTCACTGCAGGTAGTCCCATTTTTGATGGGATATTATTTTGTGATATGCTTAATTATTAACTACTGTAATCTGCTAAATTTGTGTCTAATATTAATGCTCTTTTTATTATTGTAAAGGTTTGAGTATTTCATGTTGGTTTTGTCCACAATAATTAGGTGGCACTGCTTTGCCACCTTTTCAGTAGCGCACCCAGGATCTCTGCCAGTTTGCCTTAGTTTGCCAATACCATCTAAACAGCACTAACTTCAATTTCTTCTCGGGAAATTGTCAAAAAATGCGCTTTTTGCGTAAGTTTGCGAGTGTGCAGACGATTGCGCTTCCTACATCTTAGTTGCATTACTCAAAAAAAGGGGGGGGGGGGTTAGAACCCCCGAAATCCCCCCCTGTCGATGTGCCACTGCACCTTTTGTAGGTAGTGGGAGCTGGTCAAGCTACTTCAGTGCCGTATTTGCTCCCACCATTTTCGATGTAAATAGAGCACATAAACATAATTATTGAGTTCACTTCAACTTGGGTACACTGATGGTGACGTCAAAGCATTATAGGCTTATGTATGTGCTATTTCACTGCACTGGCTATGGTAAACTGCATGCTTGTCAGTATAGTGGGAAGCACCACAGCTAGGCTTTGTTAAGGGGTGTTAGATAATAGCAGACAGGGAATCCCCATACCCAATAAAAATTCAATTCTAACATAATTTGTTATAATGGGTACAAATGACAATCATACATGTGGCATATAAAAAGAAAATATGATACTGAAAAAGCTTTCTAAAAAAATGCCCTACTAAAGTTCCAATATAATTGAAGGGTGGTGTTCTTCAAGGCAGCTACTATTGTAAAAGTGCACTGTTGCAAAATTGTTTTGCAGGCTATAGATGATGAGCAATAATGCATAAATTAGGTCATTTGCAATGCTTTTTTTAATACACTGTCTCGGCCTCTACATCTGTGTAGTTTCAAGACGCTTAGCATATAGATGCCAACAACAAATTATAAGAAAGGATGTTTAATTTCGGACATAAACATTGAATATTGAAGCTCACTTGTCAACATATAGCACAGTCAACTTCACCCAGTTCCGCCTTCCAGCTTATACGAGGGTTACTTTTTTTTCAAGGTCCAATCGGTCGCGAAATGAAAACCAGTCACTATCCGATGGCGCCGTATGCATATGTGTTGTGCAGTGTCTCTAGTATGCCCGTCGAGCGTGTGAGGTCGCAGTTGTCAATTATGAGCGCAAAGTGAGCATGTAAACATGCCTCAAACAATAGTCTCCTGCTAAGTGTGAAGTGCATGCTGTCATTCGATTTCTGCATGCTGAGGGGTACAATGCAGCCGAAATTCATTGACGAATGAGTAATGTGTACAGTAAAACTTTCATGACAGCAAAGTGCGGCACGGGTGCAGGAACTTTGAAACAGGACGCAGACGTTCATGATGCAGGCAGGCAGGGAAGGAAGCAAGTGTCAACTGATGATCTTGTTCAGCGAGTGGATCAGGCGATTCGAGCAAATCATCGGTTCACAATTTATGTTGTGATTATTCGTTTCCCGAAATTTCACGGTCAGCTCTCTATACCATCGTGATTGAGAGACTGCAGTACCGCAAACTCTGTGCAAGGCGAGTTCCCACGATGCTGACCGACCATCACAAAACACAGCGAATGGGCGCAGCTTTAACATTCCAGTTCCAGTGCAACCATGATCAAGGAGATTTTTTGAAGAAAATTGTCACAGGGGACGAGACATGGGTCCGTTTCGAAACAGAAGAGACAAAAGAGCAATCCAAACAGTGGATGCATTTCATGCAAACAGTGGAAGTGGAGCTTCTCCAGCAAAAAGTGTATGGCTACTACTGTGCTCTGGGACAGCAATGACGTTCTCTAGGTGGAATTCGAAGGATGTATGTGGCACGACCATCACTGCAGCCTCGTACAGCGCAACTCTTGAGCGCGACTCTTGAACGTCTACGAAAGGCAATTCAGAACAAGTGAAGCGGAATGCTGTCATCAGGCATTGTCCTTCTTCATGACAATGTGCGGCCGCACAGTGCAGCTGCAACAAAGAAGCTCCTACAGCGTTTTTGATGGCAAGTGCTTGTTCACCCACCGTGCAGCCCAAACTCGGCTCTCTCTCATTACCATATCTTTCATTAATGACACGCTGGCTAGGAGGAGAGCAGTTTGACTCGGACAATGAGCTGCAGACCAGTGTACGGAATAGGCTGAAAGCACAGCCGGCTGCCTCCTATGACGAGGGTATAGGAAAGTTGGTACCACGCTACGACAAATGTCTCAATCAGAGCGGTGACTATGTAGTGAAGTAGCTGGAAAGTGTAGCTAAATCTTCCAAATAAACGTTTTGATTTTCACTGTGGTTATCATTTTGTGACCGATCGAATCATAAAAAAACATAGCCCTTGTACTTTTAAACTCCTAAAGAAAAACCACCCTTCTAAAGAAGTATCAAAAAACAAGAATGACTGGAACTAGTCTGATTTGAATTCTAATATTGGAATATTGCCACCCCCTTACTTAATAGCAACACTAGTGCAAAAAAGATAGTACAAAAAGAAACGGTTAGTATATACAAATATTTTGCTGTCATGTAAACAAAGCAATTGATGTAAAGTATACAAAGCAAGATACAAAGTATTCCGACTAAAATGTACATATACTGCTTTCCAAAATGGGGCTTAGTGGACAAAGGTATGCCTCTTTTGCGACAGCATCGAAGCCATAGCACAGAGGTAAAAAACTACCTAGCACACATGCTGCAATAGAACAACGGTGTACACTATATATATATATATATATATATATATATATATATATATATATACCTAGCACACATGCTGCAATATAACGGTGTACTATATATATATATAGCAGCCAACCAATTTTCAGAAACAGAGAGAAGTGCACAGAAACGCAAACATATAACTGGACACGCAGACAGAATAGAAAGCAAAACAGCAGAACAAATTCCCAGGCAACTTGTATGGCAACCAGAAGGCTGCCCGCAAATGAGCAATCTGTCATCAGTAAACAGTCTTGGGCCTGATTACTAGTCATGGCCACTAAATCGCAGCAACCTTCTTACGATGGCTTGTCACCTGCCACTATGCCATCCAAAGTCGTCGCAGCTACACTGGTAGGCCTAATGTGCATTATTTTGTAGAAACTATGTGGTGGAAAATTACAGTTTGACACTAAGTCAACGTATCTTCTTGAAGTACTCGAAATGCATGTGGAAGTCAGAAATAATTTGGCAATGACAAGGGTGAGGATGATAACCCTAAAAATGAAGGCTTCAATTTGCTTGCGGCTACAAGTTTTACCACATGATGCGTGGAAGTGTCATAAATGTGTAGCGAAATTTCTATATGGCTTTCGAAATTCGTCACACCATGCATATGGCTTTATGAAGCAGGTATAAGGAGTGGCTGGGGAGTGGCTCTATGGAGTAGTGCTTGGATGACCAAATTATCAAGCAAGTCTAATAGAACTGACATTCAAAGTATCAGTAGGTGACTGTAGTAATAAAGCATAAAGCAGCTGTAGCCAAAAACAGCCATTATCACTAAGATCAAAGATAAATGGAGAGAATATTACTCAGTATACGTCAACAATTGCAGTTATAAATATGTCAGTCGCAGCCCTCTACCATCTGAGTGGAGAAACGCACACAAGTACAGCATCCTTTGCATATACTCATGTCACATACATTGTTCACCGGTCTTTGGTACAGCTTTGGCACAAGGCATCTCATTTGTTTATGAATGCAGCAGCTTTCATGAAACGTGGACTGGTGCAATTGACACAACAGTGGATACAGCACAGAGCACATGATTGTACATTACTAGCAAAATGCAAGTGATACCATCCTCTGCTCAAAAAGAAGGAAAGTACCAGGCACGCATGGTGGATCAAGCAGGAATGTGAAAATATTCAAATCTTTTGATTCGGAAATTGGCTGTCCCGCTATACTTGGCTTTATCCACACACACTTTTCTACTAGAAGCTAATTTACCCCCCCCCACACACACACACAATAGAAAAAGAAAATGTAGGTTTCTAAAGATGTCATAAAGTGACCAAACAGAAGTCAGCTCTTCTAACAGACCTTCACTTCAGAAAAATGTGGGCAGGAAGTTGAAAGCTAAATAAAATGACTAACATTAAATTTACAGGTACCGATAAGACAAATGCATGTGTTTCCAGAAAAAGTGTCTTATGCGCAAAATTGCACTGCAAGTGCAGAGCCTACCCTGTGACACTAAAGGGACAATAAATAGATACTGATTGAGCTCAGAATGATAAAAAGTGTGTTTGAAATACTAGTTGCATTGATTTTGCAGCAACAACTACGGTGATAATTAGCAGAGAAAATGATGATAAAAGTTTCTTTTTCTAATTTCACACCAGAATCCCCAGTCAGTGTGACATCACAGATTGCAAAGCATTTTTTCACATTTAGGCCATTGTAATTCAGGAAAAGATGTTCAAATTTTCTGAATTGAGTCATTGACTCCTTTAGAAAGCGATGCATCCATTTCTACTGATAGAGATTCAATTAAGGTCGAGAAGATGTCAAAATCTATGTAACGTCATGGCAAGCTGGCGCAACAATTTCAAGACAGTGTCGCCACTTCACATTTTTTTCAGGCAAACACAGCATCTTCTTAAGTACGGGTGGCTTAGTTCGTAAGTTGTGACTAAATGTATGGCCTACGTCTCCCACCAAATTTCTTTGCAGGTATGTTTGACTGATCCGGCGCTGATATTATGGAAGTCCGTCAGACATTTTTTTTGTTGGTCGTCTTGTTTTATGTTAACATACATCTAGCATAAGCATACTGAACAGCTAAATAGATGTTTCTCTTGCATTAGCACTTATTCCGTGTGTTATAGTGCAGCATGCCTGTTTTGGCACAGCCCACATAGATTGACATGCTCTTCATTGCAGTAACAACTTCAACATCTGCTCCCATAGTGTTGATGGGCAATTTCGCAGCAAGAGACATGCATTCCACTTGGTAGCCCTCAACACAATAGTATTATGATGTGCTTATCGCAAATAGTACAATGGTGCAATTATGCTGCACTACCAGTCCCCTTAATTAGTAAAAATATGTTCATATAGCTTCATATCACAACTACAAAGTTGAAACTGCAACCCTAAAATTACCAGAATCATGATGTAATGAAAGCCGAGAAGCGCACCTCTTCTAAGTTAGCTCTGCTGATCGCTTTTCAAGTCACCTGAAGTTTTCGTTTACAAACAGGCGCGAGTGACCCTTGCCCCTGCCACAATGATCTTTTACATGAAAACTACCGAAGTGGGAATGTGGTGCTTTTGATTTTTAAATTAACTCACATGTGAAAATGCACTGAAAGGAACATGGGATTAGATTCGGTTTGACTGCTCGCAAAACTCTAAATTTCCATTAGAGGAACCTCTGGGTCGTGCAGAACCCAGTTTGGGAACCCTTGTGATGGAAACTGCCTCAAAAAAGAAAGAAAAGAGAAAGAGATCATACAAAAAAATAGGTGTGGTAGAAAATCGAACTCTAGAATACAGTGTGGGAATTAGATACTACTGCTAAGATCCCTCTGTAGATTCATAAGCTGCGTCCTCAGTTGTGGTATTAACCGCTACCTGGAAACTGTTCAGGCCTATGCTGCATTATTTTTGTTGATTTCGGTATTTTGAAAGCAGATTCGTGTGCACATTACGCACATTCTCTTCTAACTTATTATCTGTGACATTTAATGTGTAGAGCCACTTGTAAATGACTCTAGTTGCAATAGAGCAAGCCCTTTGCTGTGCTAGTACTAACTGGCATCGAAGTGCGCTGCAGCACGTACTCCTCCCTCATTTCTGGCGGATCCCCCTTTGCACAGGTGATGACGGGGTGGTATAGACGAGTGATCAGCAGCTCGGTACGTGTTTCAACCACTGTATTCTGAAAGCAGCGAAGAGATTTGCGGAATGCAGTTGCAGTAGAGCGTTCCCCTTATGGATCTTCCAATCCGCCGTACTTTAGACAATTTGCTTTTGGTAATGCGGAACAGCTAAGCATATTTTTCTCTTTAGTGTCCCTCTAATCCCTTTCAATCTTGTTTGGGAGGTCACAAATGAACATCTTATCTTCTTGCACAAAATCTATGCACAAACAGCTATCAACAATGTCATCGGGCAGGAACGCGTCACGCGTTCCATCACACGAACGAAAACACTCCTTTATGTAAGGAGGAATGGCACAAACATCTGCTATAATTACGGGTCTGCAGATGACAACACAACAGCCTGTCTCTTAAAGTCTCTTGAAGCACAAGTATCCTCTCAATTCGTGCATAGTACCTAGCATCTGTCCGCACAAAGGTTGTATCAGATTTTGAAGGTCTTCTGAATCCAGTGCTATGCAAAACTTGCTTCTTTTGCACAAATCGCTCATATTCCACGGCAGTGGGCGCAGCCACTCCACACCGACCGTACACGGCATCCTGCTCTTCGGCACTCAGCACTGTGTTCTTGCCTATGCCCAACAGCGATAGGCCATCCACACGCAAAAAGTTTTTTACAGGTGCATATCCAAGGAAGCCATTGCACAACCTTTTTTCTTCAGAAGCTAGAAGTGGACTTGCAAGCACACGCTGTAGCTGCTGGAACATGATGACACGTTCTACAATTTGGTCCGGAAGGCCCTTTGCTGCAGAAATCTGCTGCAGAATGGTGCCATTGCCCCCTTCAAAAACGAAGGCAGAATGTGCCCAAAGGGGCCCAAGGGAACGAGCACAGTTTCCAAGGTGGAGGAGTGCATGGACATTATACGTCATGAATGCCACACCATATAATGCTTCACACCTTGACACGAAGTTCTTCAGAAGAGACTCTGAAAAGTAAAATAGTTTTCAGACCCTAGTATGCCTTAATTTGTTTGTTTTAAATATTTTCAGATAAACAATGCATCAAGCCATACACATGTACTCTTATGCTGCCCGACATGAAAATATGCATACAGGGTTTGTGCATAGAACACTGTGTAATGTTTAGAAGGAAGACAGTGCTTTCACAAATTTTAACTTGTAGCCTCGACAGTCTCGCCACATGCAACCACAGCGGAGCGCTTTGTGGCAGCCAACAAGAACTTTCAGCATTAAACAGAAATTTGCTCTGCATTGCTGGGCTAGCAGGTACATGGCTTCTAAGGGAAAATAAATAGGTGAAACAACAAAAATAAAAACAGACAAGACGAGGCTCTACTCAGAGTCAGCTGTGTGAACATATACAAGCACGTCAAAAATAGGTTCAGAATGCTCACGATAAAGCTCTATAACATGAAGACACCATAACAACTATTGTGCATTTTTTAGGGAGCAATGACCCGAGATTCAATATGCTAACAAGGTCAGTGGTTTTGCGATTTTTAGTGTCTACAATAATAGCCTTTCCCCCTCTCATCACAGAATACTTCATCGCAGTTAGGACAAGTGCTACAAATAGGAGGAAAGCAGGGGCAATGTGCAAGTGGCCTGAGCTGGTTAGGCTAGCTAAACGTAAGTTTGTAAGTTTTGCTTCACACATCACTTTCATGATCAAGATGGAAAGAGACAGAACCCTAAAGGTAAATCCTTTCATCAAAGATTCCTAGTGATTTCATTGCTCTTACGTGTGACTACCATATTTAATGAACTATCGACCAAAAAAATTTATGCACCACGGTATCTCGGAAAACGCTAAATATCCGAGCAGCCTCTAAAAGTATCAAGTAAAATCGTACATCACAATGTTGTAAGCACATACCAGCAGAGGCTGAAATGGGAATACCCGGCTGCGTTTTGAGGCTTCGGAGATACTCAGCTTTTTGTCAGATCCATTGGTCCGTAAACGTTTTTGGTCGGTAGTACATTCTTAGGTGATGCTGACGCTTCGTACACATATGCTTACTTTGTAGCAGTCAAGGACTGTACGCACAAGAGTAGAGCAATTTTCTTACAGAATTCAGCTGATACACGTCTGCAAATGATCTTATGAGCTCCTTAGAGCCTTGCGTTCACTGTTACCACCTTTAACGAAATGTTTCTACAATGGAATTACTGGCACCAGTTCTTGCATGGCTTCTATCCTGTGTCATACTTTATCATGCGCTGGCACTGCAAGTTTTCAACTTTTGTGCACACGGGCAGTCTTAGAAAGTACTTAGGTATGCTGACACTTCATTTATATTAAAAGAATTTCCTTTAACACATTGTCGCAATGCAGAACAGGACAAGCAGGCAAGAGACGATGACGAAGTTGTGTTCTTGCTGCTTGTGCTTCTGCTGCAATGTTCTAGCGTCAGCTGGTGCCTTCAGCATTCGCCTTCCATAAACGACATTTGTGCTTGTTTCCGCCTCACAACATTTTGGTGGAGGTGCGGGGTACCAACGTACCAACACGGAGCTCCGCAGCGGTCGCCGCGTGAGCCCTGACACGATGACCAATGGCCAATGCGCCACAAGGACCGACCCCCCCCCCCCTCGGGTGCCACAAACTCTGAGCTCTGTCATGTTGTCCCAGCCGCAGGAACCAGGGAGCTTCAATGCATCGATGGTACGGACATTGAAGACTGGATTTCCTGCTACGAGCGTGTAAGCGAAAATAGTCGGTGGGACGCAACGCTAATGCTAGCGAATGTGATATTCCACCTCCGAAACACAGCGCTATCATGGCACGACAACCACAAACATGACATAACCAGCTGGGATGTCTGCAAGGAGAAGCTTCTACACCTCTTTTCAAAGCCCTTTGTCCATCAGTTGGCAGTGAAGAAGGAGCTATCAACCCATGCTGAAACGTAGACAGAATCTTGCGTGGCGTATATTCAAGATGTCCTCGCACTCTGCTGTAAAGTTGACAAAGACATGAACGAGACGGAAAAAATTGGCCACATCTTGAAGGGAATAGCAGATGACGCACCCAACCGGCTTATCTGCAAGAACTATGACGCGGTAGATGCGACCATCAAAGAGTGCAACAATTTCAAACTGATTAAGGGTCACCGCATTGCGCGGCAGTTTAATTAACAGGCTACCAAACTCAGCTTCGGCGTCTTTGTGTGAGGACCAGGCACATGAACCTCATCTGTATGAATAAGAAAACTTGATGCTGTTTATTCGTCGTGAAGCTCGAAGTCAAGTCTCCAGCCGTTCCTTGTCAGCATTGCCAAGACAATGCATGTTCCGTCTCGCGTATACAGGCCATTGTCAAACAAGACATGGCAAATTGAGGCCTCCAGTCTCTCTGCCCCATTCGTGATGCCACTGTTAGTCAAGACCGGCCCCACCCAACCACTGCATCCTAGTTTTCAGCATTTCCAACTCGCCGTCGTAACCCGGCTGACTGAAGAACACCGGACGATAGGCTGATTTGTTTCAATTGCTTGCGTGTTGGACATATCCCTGGTTATTGCCATAGTCGTTGGTCATCCCCCTGTAGGTGGAGCTTCCCGTCCAACCATCCAGATCAAGATACTCGCCGTTTCTCTAAGTCTTCCGACTATGAATACTGACAAAATACCACCAACCTTCCGTACCAGCCAGTCACCATCGCCCTTAGGTCGTCGGTCTCGTTCGCCGCAGGCCCGCCGCTTTTTTCCCCTGCATTCGTGCCACTGGTAAACTAGTCGGTGCAGCTCCTGAAGGTGACGCTGCATCAACGACCCGGCCTGGAAATCCTGATAACTTTGCCTACCCGTGGAAGTACACTAGACGTTGAGGTGGATGGAGTCCCAGTCAAGTCCCTCGTCGACACCGGTGCGCAGATGTCTGTAATGAGTGCCACCCTTCGCGAGACTCAGAAGGGTCCTCATTCCTGCTGCACCGTGCACAGTACACGTTGGCGATGACAGTATGCCACCGGTTGTGGGCATGTGTACAGCACGAGTAACAATTGCCAGCCACCAAACCACCGTACGTCTTATTTATTGTGTTAGAGCACTGTGCACATGACCTGATATTGGGGCTCGACTTTCTTTCGACCCATTCTGCCCTAACAGACTGCACTATCGGTGTCGTGCAGTTGGACCTTCCTTCCAACAGCAACTTTGTTTCTGATGCACATAGCCCGTCCCTGTATGCTGCCGAATTCGGCCGGTTGCCACCTCAAGCAGCTTCTATATACTGCAATTTTCTAACACTCGAGCACATGTTCCTAATGGCAACTACATCATCTCTCCCCTTGTCGACATTATTCTGCAGCATGGCATCGTGCTCCCAAGTACCATTGTCACCATTGTAGATAATTCTACTTGGCTTCCTGTTCTGAACTTTGGATGTGTTGCACATGTTCTTTCCGGTAACATGACAGTGGCTCGTCTGACCCCTGTGCACGAGTGCCACATATCTCTGTTTCCGCCCGCTATTTCTGCCGCTGTAAGTTCTATTGTCATGTGCTCCAGTTCGGCTTCGTCATCCTACCATGACGTCGATAAGATGATCGCTACCTACCTCTCTCCAGCTCAAACTGAAGACCTTAGGCACATACTGTTCAGTTACCGCGATGTTTTTTATTTCGATGACCGCCCGCTCAGCCAGACAGCCGTCGTCACTCATCGGATTTACACCAGAAACACAAGTCCCGTCCATCACCGCCCCTACCGTGTGTCTGCTGCAGAGCGCAGCACCATTCAAGCAAAGTCGCAAAGATGCTGAAGAACAACATCATTGAGCGTTCCGCTAGCCCGTGGGCCTCACCAGTATCCTGCATGATCCCGAAAAAAGACAACACCTGGAGATTTTGTGTTGACTATTGCCATCTCAACAAGATCACCAAAAAGGACATGTATCAGCTGCCTCATATCGATGATGCACTTGATTTCCTACATGGGCCAAAATATTTTTTGAGTAACCTCCGCTCAGGCTACTGGCAGATCGCTGTTGATGAGAAGGATTGCGAGAATACAGCATTTATTATGCCTGATGAACTTTTAATTTCAGAGTCATGCCCTTTGGGCTTTTTGCAATGCCCCAGCAACGTTCGAAAGAATGATGGACACTCTTCTCCGAGGCTTCAAGTGGACAATCTGTCTGTGTTATCTCGATGACGTAATCATTTTTGCTCCAACATTTGAAACCCAGCTTAAATGTCTTGCGACTTTCCTTGCTGTGTTTCGAAACAAATTTTAACCATTTTAAACACGGAACTAACTTTCATTTACAAGTGAGCTAGTTCCACAATAACTTCGGCAATTATTGGACAAGCAGCCTGAAGCTATCCTGAGAACATGTTTGCTTTTGTCACCAAACGAGGGCTAAGAAAGGTCTACTACAATATGATGGATGCACACTGCAACACAACTCTGCATATGAAGTCTGCTGTTGAGACTGTGCCTTCCATGAGGCAGGGCAGTTTTATTAACCAAGAAAATAGGTTGGTTGCAGGAGGCTTCCTCTGCTTAGTTTGATCACAGTTGCTGAGGATATCCCAAAGAATGCAATGCATAGGAGCAGAATCAAACCATTGTTGTCACAAAGAACAACAAAGCCTATGGTGGTCTGTACATACATAAGCTGCAAACGGCAGAATATTGTTGCACGCGTGCTGTATTTGGTTGTTTCAACGAAGTGCGCGGCCGCCATCACACCAGAAAACAGGAGGAAGAATGAACTGGGCTCGCGCTGTGAATCACACAGGTCAGCCCTGCAACCGCTGTTGTAAACATATCCTGTAAATAGTTGCTCGTCTAATTGACTCGTCCTTCGCGTAACAATATATACAGAATGCTGGTAGTTTATTGTAGCCTCTATGAGACTTGCACACCCCTGTCCCTTGATTTCAGGCAGTCAAAAAATGACTCCAGGAAGAAGCAAACATCTACGCAGTGTGCCATGGGACACACACAAAATTCAGGAAAGACATTCAGCCAGTCTTGTGCAGGAGAGAATAAAGTGTTCATCATAAATAAAGTAGGTACACATTTACCAACGCACCCCTGTCTGGCACCTCAGAATCACACTCTTGAGAAATTAAGATACTAACACAGAGTGGGACAGTAAGGGAACTTGCACAGGTGTACTTGCACCAAGAAGGCCACTAGCTGCCTTAATGACCTTTCGATTTCTTTGCACCTTGCAGAAAAAATTAAATTATGTGGCATTATGCACACCATGTGTCATTTTAATGCCCGTTTTGCCTATGTGTAAGAAGGCTTACTACATCAGGTACCTGTACATGTTCATTCCGCTAACTGAATAAAGCAGTGGCTAACACGTTTTATCTTATCTGCCACGCTCATCTTCCAGATCCCTGCTATGTGGACACGCTTTTGGCCATACGAGCGCTACAAAATTCAACAGGTCAGCTCACTGCGGTCCAAATGGTGGACTAATAGTCTGTGTACAGCATGGAGTATCTGCAAGCATTACCACAAGCTCGCATAGGGTTTTGACTTCAAATTTGGCTTGCATGCTTGCGCTAGCTGGCACTTGTTTCTGAACCTTACTGGCTTTGTCAATTTCAAGAACGGTGAGTTCCTCTTGAAGCAGGATATATATACCCACAGAAAGCTTAGAAATGTGCCTCCAGTACTCTTGATGCAGAATGTCGTTAAGGCAAGGCAGAGCATACAAAAGGAGCCAGTCTCTCTATTCAGATGCCTTCCAATGACTTCTTTCTTGAACGGACCATGGCAGCCTTGTAATGCAGTGAGGTGGCTTGATGGACAACAGCCGTGCATCTATTCGGGAAAGTGGTGATGGTGTGCCTATAAAAGACAATGCCACCCAACTTAATATATTTTTATCAGTGTGACCCGATAAATCTCGGTTAGCAAGTGGATGAACTGCTCAAAACAGATCAAAATAAACAGCATTACCTGGATAAAAATTGTTATAAGGAAGTGGAATATTTCATTCTGAGGACATAATAAAACACAAGGGTCATTTCAGTTAAAAATCCTTTGCATATTAGATGTCTTGACTTGGCGAAGAGAGAATCGGAAGCGTAGATAAAAAACTCAAGAAAAGTAATTGAATCCAGAAGTGCTAGTGTGGATGTTAAAGCTAAGCAGCAGCGTAGCCAGAATTTATATATACATGTATCTTTTCTTTTCTTTGAAGGTGGGGCTCCAACTTGATTGGAGATGGGGAGGAAGGGGATCTGAGCAGGCCCCATACTAAACCAGATTTTTTTATGGGGGAGGGGGGTGCACATGCCCAGTGTGCCACCCTCTGGCTATGGCTCTGAAAGTAAGCAACTGTGATGGCATTTTAGGTTGTTCATTCTTTTGAAAGTTTTCTACAGGAGTTGCATGTACAAGCGAACATGGCAGTCCAGATTGAGTGGATATTTAACGAGGTAGAGTGACACACACGTGATGATACACTAACCATTGCCACTTTCTGGAAGAGAAAAACGTGAATGCAGACAAGTGCAAGAAAACTAGGAAACCAACTTGATTAGGAATATTATTATTATTTGATTTGTAAACATATACACATATACACAAGAGAAGGAAAGCGCAGTCGAGGACGGCAAAAAACCAGGTGGGATGATGAAGTTAGGAAATTCACAGGCACAAGTTGGAGTACGCTAGCTCAAGACAGGGGTAATTGCAGATCGCAGGGAGAGGCCTTCGTCCTGCAGTGGACATAAAATATAGGCTGATGATGGTTATGACACAGGAAAGAGAAGGCGAGGAGCTAGGCTGGGAACTGTGACCAGTAGGGGCACCACGCCTGCCTACTCTTCAGAAAGGAGACAAACAGAAATGCAAGATAGGAAGGAGAGGAGGAAAGAGGAAAGAAATAGGAATAAAAGTCCATGAAATGAAAGCTTAGCTGTGCCACAGCTTGAGAGTAGGCGACGCTGCTGATGCTATGCTTTATAAACACTGTACCCATAGCAACAGATGAATGCAAAGGCAATGAAGACAGTTATGCCAAATGTCAAAGAAATGCTGGCAGCCAGGACTAGTGCACTTTTACGCACTAAAAATATCCACTGAAAAGACACTTAAGAAGCATCCATGGCAATTATAAACAAGGTACAGAAGCATCAAACTGATGATGCAAAGTCCCATGACACATGTTCAGGCGATTTCAATGGGTGATTTTGTTTGCTGCGTGAATCCACCTTATTGTACAAGTCAAGCATCTTGTAATTACGCTGTGTAATCAAAATATTATAAAATGAATGGGAACAGAAAGAGTTACATTACCAGAATAGAAGCGCTGGTCAGAGTTTGAACTTGCTAGGATTGTTTCTGTCGACTGCTTTGCAACACCTTGTAGGACACATGGCACATACTCAACGCTGTATCCGTTCACAAGGTCCAGACCTGAATGAACAGATGCATCTTGGGTAAGTATACATACACCATTAAGTTTCACTATTACAGGTACTATGAGCAACGTACAAGCACATGGCAAAGCACTCTCCCAGGCTGGATAGCGATGCTGATTGGCACCGTGTTTCCAACTTAAACATAAAGGGTGCCACGGTTTTTCTTCCAAACATCACCTCTCTTCCAGGGGCTTTAGGCAAGCTGTCTCATGAAACAGAATGGCAGCCACTTTTTCTGCGAGCCAAGTACCATTTAGATTTCTTGAAATAAAAACTGCTGTCGCCTCAGAACTTAATGTTTGGTTTATTTCCCCTTGATGAGCCATTGCACAAATTTCTTCATTACCATTCTATGCTGACATCTGCCTTTTCTTTCTGCATCAGATCGCGATATAAACATCACTGCTAACTTGCCGATTCTTATCTGCGATAATTTACCACACAAAAGGAGGCCATCTTTTCAGATAGTTTTCATGAGACCAAGATTTTGCATACCACAATGAAGCCTTCTTATGTATCAAAACTGCTTCAAATATTTCCCGGGCAGTCTGCTCAGAATATTTTCACGCAATCAAGGCACCCGTTGAAATCTGAGGACATATTCTTGGACAATCACTTCCGGAAATATCACCTTCACTACACCCTGATTATCTCTTTAATTAATACTGCACCAGTCATCCAACTTGCTATGAACTAAATGAGGCGAAAGCAATGGAATTGTCAAAAGTGATCATCCGAGAATACGTTTCCAGGATGACACTTGCACTAGCTACAATGGATGACAAGATTACTACCTATCTAGCCCTTGAAAGAAGTGACATGTTCCGTCGGATATTCTTTTGTACAAGTGCCCATCTGATCAAGCAGAAAACTGCTGTGACATACAAGATACTTTTATGCTTGCTTTTTCTCGCATATTTTGGTTACACCTTCTTTCTTGCTTCCACACAAAAAGGAGCAACTTGAACTCATGTTGCCTCTTTGTTTAGCGTGGTGTAGAATGATTGCGTGATGAAACTGTGCGGTGGAGATGATTTTTTGGGGCAGTGTAGAATGTTTGTGCAATCAAATTGAGGCAGTGATGATTAGGGCTGGGCATAGTCATTAGTACACAACCTGTGTCATTAACAAAGAATTGTTTTTGCTGAGCTGGTGATAAGCTTTTTTGAGTGTGTCCACAGTAGGCACTTGTTCGAAAAATAAAAGCTCCCTGTCATGTTGGTTTACAGCTCTCTACCAACAAAACTTCACTGATTGTGGTTGTTTTTGCACATGCGCTGAAGTACACTGGGGGTGGACAGCTTCCTTTTGACTTCAGTTGTAAGCTAGTGCTCGTGCTGTCTGTGTCTTTCTTTTTGTCCTGTGTGTTTCGCACTTTCATGATTTCACAATTTCAAGTCTGCTTTTCATGAAACTGTTGTCAGGTGAACAGTTTTTAACAAATAGCTATGCTGTGCACACATAATATAACTTCTGCCATGACCCTACCAAAACCTAATACATGGCCCCTAAAACTGCCATACGGAAAGTCAATTGGCAAGATTTAAATATAAATATTGGCTTCTAGCATTTATCACACATGATGCGATGTCTTCCACCACCATGCATTGTTTGCAGAGAAAATTATTAGTTCGTCTCGAATCACATATTTATGATAATTGAAGACGATTATAGTTACGGTACAATGCAAATTAATAACAGACACAAAGAACAAAATGGACAAGGGCTAATGTACCATAATTATAATGTAAAGCCAGCTAGCCCAACAGTGAGTCCTCCTGTTGAAAAGAATTGTCACTAAAACTCGTGGCACGTGGTTTATTATGGACACATGTACAGCAGTGAATTATTTGTACTGCCCAAAGCGTAGAAGTAGCAAAGCTGTGAAGCCAGGGCCGGTATTTTATAGCGATGCCTTTCCAATGCTAATGCCTTTTCGTGCTTGGTCAATGATCAGAGCAACGGTCCGCTCACGTTATCATCGGCATCAGCCGGCCGTGAGCGGTGGATGATAAGACTAGTATAGCTGTCTACATCGCTACAAAATACCTGCTCAGGAATCTATACCAGGGTCACACACGCACTTCTAAGGGCATCGAACAGACAGTCTTTCGACATATCGGCGAATTGGGTGCTGCTATACGGGCAGATTCAATGGCCATCAAGTCAGAAGTGGATCAAGTTCACATAGTTACATGAAACGCCCTCGAAATCTTGAAGGCCTTCTAGTGGCAGTTGCACTCTCTCTAGCGGCATTATCAAATCAACATGAAAAAGAAATATCTGGTACAAAAACATTCTCCAAAAACTATCAGGGTAAGCTGCAAGTCTCAAGTTAAAGACAATTTATATATGCAAACACGATACTATAAATTATAGCTTTTTTGTTTTGTTTTTCGTGCAGCTTCATTGTGACAACCTAAAGCACGTGCCACTCGTCCGTAAGGTGAACCGCTTGATAACACTTGAGAAGTGCCGTGTGGCAGCATCACAACTCATTCGAGTTCGACAAAGGCTGGCAGTTTCGTTGAGACATGTCCATGTGACACAGTTATTACTACAATTAGGTGAAAACAATAGAGCATCAATGCTTCTTACTTACCTTTCAAGTTCATCAAGGCTGACGGCCCCTTTAAGCCATTGATGGTGTCTCTAAACCTGGTTGCCAGATGCATCTCACTCTTGACACGGTCTGAAGATCTTTGCTCCACTGGAGACACCATTGTGTAGCGCATGCTCCCTAATGCATATAAAAGAGCGCAACAATTACATAGGTTAATGTAACAAAGTAAAATTTTGACACTTGCACCTAGAAGATGCATCAGCATGCTTACATTGTACCATACATTCTGTCTATGTGAAATACCAATATTTTACAAACTGTATGCGTCTATAAACATACCCTATGTATTATATGCTGCAAGAAAATCTTTCAAATTAAAAAATATATATACGTACATATTAAATAAATTTTGCAGAGACTGATAGAAATATAAGATATTTTACTTACCTTCTCGGTGTTCTCCTGGAATCAGGCACCATGGACAACCAAAATATCCATTGAAAGTCACCATGTTCTGCACAGCCGCCCTTGCAGGTGCATCAACAGAGACACACAATACACAAGGCTTTGACACATGAATATCTCCTTTATCAGTCCACTTCACCACCCCTGTGCTGTTTACTTCATTCACAAACTGCTCAAGGAACAGTTGCATTTCTGGGTGCTTTCTACCGAACCAGAGCCCTGCGAGAACCAGGTGCTTAAATCGCAAATGCGGTGGCAGTTCATCAACTATAAATTGCAGGGGCCACACTGACGTCTTAGAAGATTTCCATACAGGGCTCCCATCAGTATTTACTCTCAATGTCAAGTCATCAGGGCGAAGTTTCTGTTCTTCTCTCAGTCTACTGTAGCATTGGTCTCTCGTAATATCAGCAATTGTTGATGATGGCTGCTGAAGCACTTCAAGACTTTCATGTAGTTCTTCTTTGGTCCGTTCAATCATAAGACTGAGTTGCGTTGCAAGGTTAAGAATGAAGAAGAAGGGCCCTTCATTTTATTGCGATAGCAATTATATGGACACTTCAACCGGATTTCAGCCGTCGGCGTCGCCGTCGCCGTGAGGTTCCGTATGGATAAAATCTTCGCCGCGCGCCGTATGCCCCAGCGGAAGCGTGCGGGGACTCGCGCTATCACGGAGAGCTAACGCACTCAATCTCCCACGCGCAAGCAAGGAAGCGGAAAGCCAGCGCCGGAGGGAGCAGGGGGGGGGGGGGGGGGCGCACTTCTACGCTGCCAAGAACCGCGATCGTCGCTCGCTCGCACCGTCTCTTATCTCCACACGGCTCTGACCTTTATGCGCTCCGTTTCCGTTGAAGCGATAGACCGCACGTACGTTCGCCGCTCCGGCGTATCCGCTTGCTGCCAGAGTTTTGACGGTCGTTGTCTGCAGTCATTCAGTGTGATCTATTCATGTTTGTTTGTGCGCGCTCACACCACGCTTGTTCATTCAGTTAGTAATAGTCGGGCCACATTTTCCAACGCACGCTACACATGCAATGCTGCCCGGATCGCCAGTGCAGCGCTACAGATGTGTCCCTTCGCACGCGCTGCCCACGGGAACCGCTTCTCATCAACACCACCGTTTCACATGCGCCTTCTCGTGGTCATCGAGTGTCTCGTCATGTCGGTCTACTTACGCCGCAGCACACCTCCTTACTTAATTAGCTCATGTTTACTACAATTCATATTGCTACCAAAGCCGCTCACCTTACTTCGTATGACATTGCTGTGTTGCTATCGCATTCATTGCTTCGCCCTTAGGGCGAAACTGTGACATTTTTTTAATGACTGGGTTGTTTTGACGCTGCGACAGCTGCTGCACTCTGCTGAATTGCCATGTGTTCACATGACGCGTTTGCATGGCTCACAGTAAAAGTGATGCTGCACAACATCCTGCATGTCTCTCGCCCAGAGCTTCCGCAAAAGTGAATTTGCTCTGAGGCAAGGCATTTGTGCCCACAAGAAAGTTTATTATCTTTGCTAGGTCGCCCAGTGCTGTCCACGTCAATCCATGCGAAACCGCAAACGACATTACTGCTGCCTTCGTTACATCTGAGTTAGGCAATCTTTAGAGAACCTCCTTTCCCCTTCGCCCCGTCGGTGCGGCACTGCCGCGGACGATCTACGCGCAGGTGCGCGCCAAGTTGGCGCGGACCCGACCACGCGCCGACCCGCGCGACTATCGATGAGACGTCATGCCCATTGTTTAATGTTAATTTATTGTTGCCTTAATTGGACAAAAGGGATGATACAAAAAAGTCCGGTCTGCTTCCCATGAGGTAATCGACAAAATTATTTTAGAGATACAGGAAGGTAAGAAGATATGAGTAGCAAAACAGTAATCGGCGCACTTTCATAAGCGGCACATCTTAACAGACAGGACAGAAGACAAATCAAATGATTGCATGCATGTGCGGCGTTATACCGAGCTAAACTGACAGCCAAAATCGACTACAAGAGCCTTCCTTACGAAAATATGTGCGCATGATGAAAATGCGATCACACAAGGAGATACCCACTTTTATATTGCTAGCATATTTTAGGAAGCACTGCTTGTATTTGAAGCGTTATATGGTCAATTTACTTATTTATTTGTTAATAATACTGTTTATTTATTATAAAATTAATAATTATGTATGTCCTCATATGCACATGTGGTATGTCCAATGTCAAAATGCACGCGAGCAATTTCATGCGGCGAAGCAAAAACCGTTTAAACATGGCCTCCGAAATCTGGCGGTGCAGGCTAAGGCAAATTTCAGAGATTATTACATGAATTATTATTGTAGTGACAATCACGGACGCAAGCGAAAGACGTGGACGAAGAGTGTTGTTGGTGCTCGCGCTCGCTCTGCTTTGCCGTTTACCAGACCGCTTTCGTGTCGCCCGATTATTTATATAAATCAGGCCCTGTACGTCTGCTTGCATCATTATTATTATTATTATTATTATTATTACTTTATCGGACTGACGGGTTTCGCGTAACAAGCCACTGTGATTGCTTAGGCGAATCTTTTCTGTAATTGTACTTGGAAGATTGGTTAATAAAATTATTATTATTATTATTATTATTATTATTATTATTATTATTTAAGCGAGGACGGAGTAAGGGAAAAGCTACAGCAACGTACATACATCAAGGCAGGCTGCGTGTCAGGCCAAAGGAGGCATTGGTCAGGCTATGGCGTTGTACACGAAGTAGACAAAGTTGTAGCCACTTTATGGTTGTAGCCGTAGCCGCGTAGGCCATGTGCACGCTGTGTGCTTGTTGACGTCCCGTTTGTTGGCGTGTCCTCTAGGCTGCTTTACCAGGTATTATGCTGGCCTACGTAAAGTATCGCGATAATTACCGCGCTATATTACCCGTGCGGCTCATCAAGTCTTTCGAGCCTGCCGACGATGAAGACTTCTCGAAGTCAAAGGAAGTTGAAGCTCATTGGAGCAGTGAGGACGGCACTACTGAAAGGTACTACCCAGCCTTTGTGCATGCCCTGGCAGGTAAGTGCGCCTTGCTTCCCGATGTTTATCACACTGCGCAATTTTTGGGTCTTCTGTAGTTTCCGTCGATGCATGGCTGTCTAAAGCTTTCTTGGTCGACATGACAAGGCGATTATTTTTACCAGAAATTGCGAAGCTGGCGAAAAGCATCGTTGGGCTTCGTAATGGGGCCCTGTAGAAATTTCGTTGGAAAGCGACAGAGTACCTCATTCTTATGAGATTAGAAAGTGCCTGACGTCCCTTAATAATTGCAGTGTTAGCATCGTACCCCAGGGCATAAGCTTGTTACCTGTGCACTACGGCATTGTGTACTCGCGTTCGTGTTGCGCAAATGTGCGCGTGCGTTGTTAGCATTATCATGTGACCTCCACGGATGGACGCGCACATCTTGAACCTATTTGTGTTTTCCCCGTGCTTTTCGAAGTGGAGATGCATACGTGGACAGTTAGGCGAAACAGTTGTCCCAGGAAGTTACTAATTGTACATATCCAAGACTTCCGCGTTAATGTATCTGTCCTTAAAGGTTGTTGCAAACAGGTCTCAAGATATGTTTGCAACAAGCTTGAAAATTATGTAATGTTATTGGCGCGGCTATGCATTACCTCTGGGATTGGCCCAGGAAAGAGGCTTGAGACACCTGATACGGAAAAGTGGTGGTGAAGTCGCTAAAAAAGGCGGCTTTAATTAATAAGCATGGATAAAATGGTCCAATGGCAGGATTCAAACGGAAGACCCCTAGCACAATAGCTCGTTTTTACTCAGTCGGCTGACATTCACTTCAAACTGCCCCTACCGCTACGAGTGTTGCGCTTCGTGTAATATTCTAACCTGTTGCTATCACATTCATTGCTTTGCCCATATGGCAAAGCTGTGACTTTTTTTGCATATTTCATTGAATTGCAATTTTCGCCTTAGCATATTTGCTCTCCTCGATCATTCTTTGTCTAGACCGCCTGAGTTCACGGTAGTAGCTGCTAAATAGGGCAGAGCCATAACTTCTTGGAAGGAACATTTTGTCTGCTTTGTATCATTTGTGAAAACCGCAATGCAGGCTAATTATTTGGCGGATCTTTGTTGGCCTGTGTGGGTTGCAGGTACAGTCCAAGAGCAAAAGCCCAGAGACCACGTGAGCGGCGTCGAATGTGCATCGTCGAGTGTGCATGCCTTCTGACGGCTACACGCCTATGTTCTAGAGCACGTACTGTGCACGCCCGCCCTTTTTTACCTGCCAGCCTGCTCGTTCACTTGCCTCAACCGCACGTGCACCGGAATGTGGGAGAGTGTGCAAGGTGTCACTTCCGCAGTCGCTGTGGAAGCGCCTGAGTGATGATATCGTGACGAACATACTTCATTGTACTGGCAGGGATCGGAGCATGCTGCTCTCTACGCCTTGCTTCTAGACACTCTGCGGTGCGGGAAACATGCTTTGCATACGTCACTTTTTCTGAAATTGAATTACCTGGTAAGCTCAGCCAGCAGCAATTTCTTTTGCACTCTACTTCGGGGAACTTACGCATGGTGCAATTATTTGTGGTACTCAATCCAAATATCTTGAGCCCACACACATGCGTGAAACCACTGAATATCAAGCAGCTGGAGAGAAGAGCCAGGGAAGAGAACGGATAATAATAGCAGAATATTTGTTATCAGAAACGAAAAAAAAGAAAAAAGCATGATGGAAGTGCAAGGCATTTCACCGCTTTCAATATATGATCGGTGGGAATCACTTGCGCCACACAGAGTGTCATAACTTACCGCATTGAATTGTGAAAGTTCCCATTAAGGGACGTTTCCAAAGCATCACCATGTTTTTCGCTTACCTTGTTTTGTAAATAGGGAATCGATGCCACTACGTGTAGTGCAAGCGATTGCCGCTGATGGGAGTCTAATCAAGTTTTGAAAGCGCTCACCCACCTTGCATCTGTCATGGTCTTTTTTTCAGCTTCCGAGAAAATATAAACTGCGCTTATTCTCCATTCTCTTCCCTGGTTCTTATCTCCAGCTGCTCGATATTCGGTGGTTTCATGCATGTGTCTGGGCGCATGATATTTGGACTGAGTACCATAAATAATGGCATCATGCGTAAGTTCCTTGATGTAGATTGCAAAAGACATCGCTGCTGGCTAAGCTTATCAGATAATTCTATTTCAGAAAAAGTGACGCATTCAAAGCATGTTTTTTTGCACTGAAGAACGACTAGAAACAAGGCATAGAGAGTAGCATGCCACGATATCATCGCTCGGGCGCTTCCACGGCGACTGCAGAAGTGGCAACTAGCTCTCTCTCCCGTGTTCTGGTGCGCACGCGGTTGAATTGAGCGAACGAGCAGTCTGTCAGGTAAAACAAATGTCACAGTTTCGCCCTAAGGGCGAAGCAATGAATGCGATAGCAACACAGTGTCATGAGTAAGACGCCGGAGGCGAAATAAAAGAAGACGAGGACGATGTGATCGGAGCGTTCGGAACGGCGCGAGGCGCGTGAGGCGCGTGAACCGAGCCATAATCGAGGCAGAAGCGAGGCTGAGCTGGTATTATCGACGTGGTTCCGGGCCAGGAAGGTCGCATCGCCAGCACCGCACTGGCGACGGGAGACTTGGGGGTCTGGCCGAGTCCGTGACGTTGGCCGTCCACGGTGTGGCCGTCGACCTCGGCAAGTTCGGGCGAGGCTCCTGGACGAGCTGCAGCTTCTCACGGCAGGACCAGGCACCCCAGAGAGGCTCCCCCTTCTACGGCAGACCGGCACGTGCGATGATCCCCGGAACGCCACGTCGGCTCTCGGGAAAGGAGCGAGACGGAAGCGGCGGCCGAGCACGTCGCTAGGCCTAACCCGTCACCTCTCCCGGCCACGTCAGCAACAGCGACCGGGTTACCCAGGCTTCCGAGACGAGCCAGTTGAAGGACAGACTTCTATGCAGCAACGTTGATGCGAAGATCGGCGAAACGGCCACATGGAAAAGGATGCTACGAGATTCCGGCCGGAAAGATACGAGCAACCCCATCGACGAACTTTGTAAGAACGACTTTCTTGTATCGTCGCTACAGTAGGCCAGTGATGCCAGACTTTGGGGTAGGAAGGGCCTAGGACTAACTGAGACGAAGTTAAGGATATTTATTGATTTATTAGGTTGTACATTTGTTGGCATTTATTTATTCATTGTGTTTTAGTCCAGTGTGTAGCTTGATTTTCGGTTTGAGGCTTTTTGGTTTTGAGTTCGCGTGTAAATAAAATCTGTTTGCTGTGTCGCCATGCGTCTTCCCTCTCCATCTTTCATAACACCCGCACGCCTCCGAGATCAGTGACAACAAAACACATCACAATTGGCGAGCTTGCCAGGATCCGTCCCGGATTCTATCCAGCCCAGTCACTGATTCTCGGGAGTTGCAGAGATGGATTGGGAGGCGATATCGGCTGCTATTCGCAAGCAGAAGCTCAGCAAGGAGCAGGGCCTCAAACTAATTGAGGATGAAAGGAAACGCGTAGAGGCCGCTCGATTAGCAGAACTTGCTGCAGTTAAGAAAGCTTATGAGGAAAGAAAACAACGCCTAGAGAAAGAGATAAAGATGCTACAAGAGAAAGCTCAGGCATCGGAAAGGAGAGAGCGTGAGGCTGAGCTTAAGATTGAGAGTAGGCCCGCTAGTGTAGCAGAGCTGGCGGACAGCAGAAATTTGTCAGAAGACGTTGGCAGAGTAGATAGCGCCCGTGACGACCCAGAGGAGAAGCCCTCGACTACAGAACCCTTGATTAAGAAAGACAGTGATATGAGGATGGGCGAGATTCCGATAGAGATTGGCTTAAGCGAGGAGCAGAGAGCGGTAACGAAAGAAGTAGCTTCACCTCGTAACGACATGGGGTTTGTAATGGAAAATGATTCCAAGAATCGCCAGGCACCAGAAATGACGAGCCAGCCAAACTCCGAGAGAAACGAGAAAGAGGATAGAGACCCTAGTCACCTAAAAAGTGCAAAGCGTGAAGGTAGGAGGAAAACTCCCAGTAGATGGAAAAGAAAACGGCGTGTTAAGACGCAGATGCATGAGAAGAGGCGGACGTCAAGGAAAAGGATTAAGAGGCCAGAGTTAAGGCAGAGCCATTCCAAGCAGTACGAGCGATATGCAGGTGTAAGAAAGAAAAGGAAGCTAGAGCTAAAGCACAGGCATTCCAAGCTGCACGAGAAATGTGCCAGAGCAAGAAAGGGAAGGAGGCAGGCTGGGCGTAGAGAAGCGTGGGAGCTTAGGAAAAGGCGGAAGAAATGATCAGGTATAACCGGTAGGGTACTAAAGGAATATTATTTAGGAATGCCTTCGGACAGTGGAATAGTCAGCTCTTACAAATGTGTGTATATAGCAAGTTTATTCATATAGAGTGCTTGGGACAATGAACATTACAAGCAATTGAGTGCAGTGTTGTGTGAACAGAAACAAATGGTGAAACGTGCGCGACAGTGCAGTGAAGTGTGATGATGAGTGGTAAGCGAAGACGACGCACAGAAGAGCACTCAAGCCACAACAAAAGTCAAGTTCGCCGCCAAAAAGAAGTTCAAGAGGAAGCAGTTTTTTGGAAAAAAAAACTCTTGAAGAGGGGAGCCATGTCATGAGTAAGACGCCGGAGGCGAAATAAAAGAAGACGAGGACGATGTGATCGGAGCGTTCGGAACGGCGCGAGGCGCGTGAGGCGCGTGAACCGAGCCATAATCGAGGCAGAAGCGAGGCTGAGCTGGTATTATCGACGTGGTTCCGGGCCAGGAAGGTCGCATCGCCAGCACCGCACTGGCGACGGGAGACTTGGGGGTCTGGCCGAGTCCGTGACGTTGGCCGTCCACGGTGTGGCCGTCGACCTCGGCAAGTTCGGGCGAGGCTCCTGGACGAGCTGCAGCTTCTCACGGCAGGACCAGGCACCCCAGAGAGGCTCCCCCTTCTACGGCAGACCGGCACGTGCGATGATCCCCGGAACGCCACGTCGGCTCTCGGGAAAGGAGCGAGACGGAAGCGGCGGCCGAGCACGTCGCTAGGCCTAACCCGTCACCTCTCCCGGCCACGTCAGCAACAGCGACCGGGTTACCCAGGCTTCCGAGACGAGCCAGTTGAAGGACAGACTTCTATGCAGCAACGTTGATGCGAAGATCGGCGAAACGGCCACATGGAAAAGGATGCTACGAGATTCCGGCCGGAAAGATACGAGCAACCCCATCGACGAACTTTGTAAGAACGACTTTCTTGTATCGTCGCTACAGTAGGCCAGTGATGCCAGACTTTGGGGTAGGAAGGGCCTAGGACTAACTGAGACGAAGTTAAGGATATTTATTGATTTATTAGGTTGTACATTTGTTGGCATTTATTTATTCATTGTGTTTTAGTCCAGTGTGTAGCTTGATTTTCGGTTTGAGGCTTTTTGGTTTTGAGTTCGCGTGTAAATAAAATCTGTTTGCTGTGTCGCCATGCGTCTTCCCTCTCCATCTTTCATAACACCCGCACGCCTCCGAGATCAGTGACAACAAAACACATCACACACAGCAATGTCATACGAAGTAAGGTGAGCGGCTTTGGTAGCAATATGAATTGTAGTAAACATGAGCTGATTAAGTAAGGAGGTGTGCAGCGGCGTAAGTAGACCGACATGACGAGACACTCGATGACCACGAGAAGACGCATGTGAAACGGTGGTGTTGATGAGAAGCGCTTCCCGTGGGCAGCGCGTGCGAAGGGACACATCTGTAGCGCTGCACTGGCGATCCGGGCAGCATTGCATGTGTAGCGTGCGTTGGAAAATGTGGCCCGACTATTACTAACTGAATGAACAAGCGTGGTGTGAGCGCGCACAAACAAACATGAATAGATCACACTGAATGACTGCAGACAACGACCGTCAAAACTCTGGCAGCAAGCGGATACGCCGCAGCGGCGAACGTACGTGCGGTCTATCGCTTCAACGGAAACGGAGCGCATAAAGGTCAGAGCCGTGTGGAGATAAGAGACGGTGCGAGCGAGCGACGATCGCGGTTCTTGGCAGCGTAAAAGTGCGCCCCCCCCCCCCCCGCTCCCTCCGGCGCTGGCTTACCGCTTCCTTGCTTGCGCGTGGGAGAGATAAGAGACTGTGCGGACGAGCGACGAGCGCGGTTGTTGGCAGAGAAGTGCGCCCCCCCCCCCCCCTGCTCCCTCCGGCGCTGGCTTTCCGCTTCCTTGCTTGCGCGTGGGAGATTGCGTGCGTTCGCTCTCCGTGATAGCGCGAGTCCCCGCACGCTTCCGCTGGGGCATACGGCGCGCGGCGAAGATTTTATCTATACGGAACCTCACGGCGACGGCGACGCCGACGGCAGAAATCCGGTTGAAGTGTCCATATAATTGCTATCGCTATAAAAGCACACGCCGTGCCCCAGCCCGGCCCGAGCCCGTGAAAAAACTGTGCTACCCGGCCCGGCCCGGCCGCTCTCGGGCTTTTGGGTAAGCCCGAACCCGTGCAGTGCTCTAGTCTAGCCTAAGTGTGCAAGTGTTTGTGTGTAACTGCCTTGTGTGAAGAATATATTTTGTTGTGTTTTTACAACTCTGGGTTCTCACTCGGTCTTTGGACAGCAACCGGCGTTCACTGGCGCACCAGAGGGCCCATTCTTAATTGTCCTTGCTTTCGTGGGATTATTTTCGGAAGCTGAAAAATCGGCTTTGGAATTTGGTCCGGCGTCTGCGCCTCGTTCACGGGGTCTGTGACATATATTAAAGGGCGCATTTCCCCACTAGCTAATAAAATCCTTGCCGAAAACACTAACTATCGCACTGTCCAAATTCATTGGGCCCCAGCCCACTCTTCACTCCCCGGCACTGAGGCCGCCCACCAACAGACTCGAGCTTTCGCCTCCTGAGCCCACGCCCACCCCAGGTCGGAACGGAGAATGAGGAGACCGAGGAGTTTGAGTTGTCGCCACGAGACCGTATGGTGACGTATAATGAAATTACGCAATAATACAAACTAGGCCGACATATATCCCCCAGCTCACAAATCACTAGCCGAACGGCAGGAGCTCATCTGGAGGAAGCTACAGACGGGCATTTCCCAACACCAATTCTGTATTCGTACACTGATCCAGCAACCTATACGCCGCAGTGCAAGCTGTTCAGAGCTCCCCTGGCCGACCTGTACCATATACTGAGCAGGGGCTCCAGGCCGACCAACCACCGTCGCCTTCCGCATCTGAAGAAACCACGAGCCTCTGGTTTCAAATAAATGTTTTGTCCCTCTCCTCCTCCACGTCACCAACGCCGCGCGCGTATGGTGGGGACGCCGTCGCGCCGTGCCTCTCATGGGATCCGTACTTCTTGGCCCGTTTCAACACAACTCGCAACCCTTTCTTCACGAAACTTCACCAACGCATCCGTGAATGTGAAAGGATCCGTCTGACACCCCCGGAGCCGGATTCCGCCCATTTTCGACCCTTTCCAACATTTTTTGTGATCTGCCACGCCACCGACGCGCTAAGCCTAGGGCGCGACGCTCGCTATTGCTCAACATTGCAAATAGTGGCTCAGGACCAGCACTCCAGAAATAGAAACATAGAAATCAAGGGAATGCCGTTGTCAAAGAATGAAAATCTTGTGGAAATACTTAGCAAGATTGGCGATACTCATGGCGTACTGCTAAGCGAGCAAGACATTCAAGTATGTCACCGTACTCCGAATCGAAAGGAGAATGCAAGCCAAAATATTGTTGTAGCTTTCAGTCGTCGAGCGAAGCGCGATCTAGTCATTGAGAAGGCGCGAAAAACGAGGTTCACCACACAATATCTAGGATATAGCGTGAAAGAACCCCTGTTCTTGAACGAACACTGTGTCCCCAGTTAAGGAAGCTGCTTGGGATGACTTATGTAAAAAAAAAAGAAAACACCGCATATCCACGAAGTAAATGATGAGTGGGCGAAGCATCGGGGGATCATTTGGGTGACCGTAAATCCCCCGTACACTGCCCACTCGAACATGCAAAGGAATGACAACACATGTTTACAGCATACACAATGTTGTTTTATTGGTCGTATGTGGTATTGAGGTGCGCACTTCGTTTTCCATTCATTAAGACTGCCTTGTGATCAGTGCAGCAGCACGGCGACACCGGCAAGCGGACCCAGAGGCGGCGAGAGTGCGGGAAGTGGAAGGTTGGTGGCGCGAGATTACACTATATATATATATATATATATATATATATACATATATATGTGTATATATATACAAAGACCCGAACTGAGAAGGCCCGACCTCTTTTGAGGTAACGCGTAAAAGAGAAAGCAGCCAGGTGATTTGGACCCCTCAAAAAGAAAATGCATTTCAGGATCTGAAGAACGCGCCAAGCTCTAAACCCATTGTAAGGGCGCCTCACCTCCAGAAGGAATTCATTCTCCGCACAGACGCCTGTGATACCTGCATAGGTGCAGTTTTAATGCAAGAACATGAGGGGCTTCTGCATCCCGTTTCCTATGCGAGCAGGCAGCTTCTCCCACGTGGAACACGATATTCCGCCATTGAAAGGGAATCCTTAGCATTAGTATGGGCGATCGAGAAGTTCCACCTTTTTCTATACGGAACTACCTTCACAATCCAAACAGACCACCAAACTCTGTTGTATTTGTCGCGGGCTAAACAACTCAACGTATTGCGTAATCAAGTAGTACAGGAGGCACACGTGAATATCTTAGCAAATATCTACAAGGATTCCACAGCTACCTTGGTTCTCCACAAGAAAAGTAGAAAGTTACCTATCAAGAAAGGGGTCAGGCAAGGAGACACAATCTCTCCAATGCTATTCACTGCATGCTTAGAAGAAGTATTCAAGCTCTTAGACTGGGTAGGCTTAGGAGTGAGGATCAACGGCGAATTCCTCAGCAACCTTCAGTTTGCAGATGACATTGTCCTATTCAGCAACAATGAAGATGAATTACAGCAAACGGTTGAGGACCTTAATCGAGAAAGTGTAAGAATTGGGTTGAAGATGAATATGCAGAAGACAAAGATAATGTTCAATAGCCTGGCAAGGGAACAAGAATTCAGGATCGCCAGTGAGCCTCTAGAGTCTGTGAAGGAGTATGTTTATCTAGGTCAATTACTCACAGGGGACCCTGATCGTGATAAAGAAATTTACAGAAGAATAAAATTGGGTTGGAGTGCGTACGGCAGGCATTGCCAAATCCTGACTGAGCTTACCACTGTCGTTGAAAACAAAAGTGTCAATCATTGCATTCTACCGGTGCGAACATATGGGGCAGAAACTTGGAGGTTAACAAAGAAGCTCGAGAACAAGTTAAGGACCGCGCAAAGAGCAATGGAACGAAAAAAAAATGTCACAGTTTCGCCCTAAGGGCGAAGCAATGAATGCGATAGCAACACAGCAATGTCATACGAAGTAAGGTGAGCGGCTTTGGTAGCAATATGAATTGTAGTAAACATGAGCTGATTAAGTAAGGAGGTGTGCTGCGGCGTAAGTAGACCGACATGACGAGACACTCGATGACCACGAGAAGGCGCATGTGAAACGGTGGTGTTGTTGAGAAGCGCTTCCCGTGGGCAGCGCGTGCGAAGGGACACATCTGCAGCGCTGCACTGGCGATCCGGGCAGCATTGCATGTGTAGCGTGCGTTGGAAAATGTGGCCCGACTATTACTAACTGAATGAACAAGCGTGGTGTGAGCGCGCACAAACAACCATGAATAGATCACACTGAATGACTGCAGACAACGACCGTCAAAATTCTGGCAGCAAGCGGATACGCCGCAGCGGCGAACGTACGTGCGGTCTATCGCTTCAACGGAAACTGAGCGTGCAGAAAGGTCAGAGCCGTGTGGAGATAAGAGACGGTGCGAGCGAGCGACGATCGCGGTTCTTGGCAGCGTAGAAGTGCGCCCCCCCCCCCTCCCTCCGGCGCCGGCTTACCGCTTCCTTGCTTGCGCGTGGGAGAGATAAGAGACTGTGCGGACGAGCGACGAGCGCGGTTGTTGGCAGAGAAGTGCGCCCCCCCCCCCTGCTCCCTCCGGCGCTGGCTTTCCGCTTCCTTGCTTGCGCGTGGGAGATTGAGTGCGTTCGCTCTCCGTGATAGCGCGAGTCCCCGCACGCTTCCGCTGGGGCATACGGCGCGCGGCGAAGATTTTATCTATACGGAACCTCACGGCGATGGCGACGGCGACGGCGACGGCAGAAATCCGGTTGAAGTGTCCATATAATTGCTATCGCAATAAAAGGGCATGCGTGTGCAGTACGTGCTCTCAAACTTAAGCGCGCAGCCATCGGAAGGCACGGCGATGCAGTTTCGTTGCGGCTTCCGTGCTTTCCCGTGCTTTTGCACTCGACTGTACATAAGCAGGCAGATATCTGGTATTTATGGCAGTACACAAAATAGTATGCCCAGATAGTTGTAGTACGCCTTGGGGCTAATAGCCATCATGTTTCTTGTTGCGAAATCGCTGAAAATATGTGGCCGCTATGTCGAGAGTTGACTTCTCTTGAGGTTCACAAGACTGCCCTGAATTAATTAGGAGCCTGCCCTGGAAAGCTACAAGGCAGTCAGCTGTAATTTTGTTCTCTTCCTTTCCTGTTATCCTATAAATTTACAACCAACTACAACAACCTAAATGGTACAATTTAGAGAAAGGGAAATCCGGATGGATTGCGCATGTCGCCGCAGCATAGTTATGCTTCGTTGTTATTCCTGCACCGTTGCTGCTCTTGCAGTGCTGTGTATTCCTAGTGCTTTATAAATTAAGGTTACACTCTGGAACCTCTTCGATTGTTGTCGCTAAAGCACAGCGATGCAGGTCGTCGGGAAAGTCAGCATGTGATTCCACGTAACAGTATCATGCAGCACAAGTGGCAACAGTTATATCCACTATAACGATACTGGCAGGTGGAAATGGTAGTACTGTGGTAGGTTATGTAAAACAAGCATTGAACAAAGTAGTAGTGCAAGCAGCCATGCATTCTGCGTAGAAAAACGTATGCGTGCACTTTCATACAAAAACGGCTGGCCAACAGCACGCCCCTTACCTACAGGTATGCTTTGACCACACATTTCGTTTTTTGCATTTCATTTGACCTCAGTAGTATAGTACAGTCTGCAAAAAAGAGTTGAAAAGTATGGTGGCCATCAGCCTCTGTGACTGTTTGAGTAGTCATGGAATTTGGGTGAAAGAAAGGCTGTACAAGCAAATTGTCATGAATATAATGTTGTTCAGCTGATCGCATCATCATTCTTAATTTTTAATTATTTTGTACATCCGTGTGCAGCAGCATGCACTTGGTGTTGTTGACTGTAGTTAAATGTGACCAGTGATACTGTACTGCTTTGCTGGTTTTAGACACCCTGGATGCACTGAATGTAAAGTTAAAAAATGAGGGAAGCTTTTCCCCGACTTATAAAAGTGCACGAAGAGCTGCCAGGTCCTCGAAAGCTACGGGTGAGTCCTTCTAAGCACTAGTAATTTGAAAGTCTAGTCATTACTTGGCCACTATATATCGATACCACCAGGAGCTTCCATGGTAGTTATGTGGCATTGAGAGTTTGGCAAGATGCCAGTGAGGTAATAATTGTGTTTTCAGACACTAAAAAAATTGTGCACATTCCATTCACTGTGAAAATCCTTGTTATGCGAAGCATTTTGAAGGTACCTGGCTATCCAGTATTGTTTGGAGTTCCGCAAAGGGAAACCAGGTGTACGAGCTTGTTTTTGTAAATTAAGTAGTGTGTGGGGGTAGTTAGCGCATGTGTGTGTGAGGACAGCGGCATGGCGAAGACCATGTTGAAACCGATCATGAGGCAGCAAGGTCATGATCGGCCATTGCCGACTGTTTGCTGTGACGTTCCAACATGGCTATTGTCGGGTTCTACATAAAGGTACTGGGTGAACTAAGCGAGAGGTACACTGATTCTGATGTGATCAGTGACTATGTGTTATATTATCATATGTACTATGGCTATGTCATGCAGGGTATGTGAAAATGATGGCATTTGTACTCCAGTGAAGAAATGGTAAAATATGATTAGTCTCGGCAATGCATGAAGCTTGCACAACGCTACACAATTACGTAGGGTAAGCTGCTACAAAAGTACTGGGAATAGTGGGCCGGTCCCAGAGAAAGTGCAATATAAGAAGGCATCTGAAAGTGCGAGTGGTTACAGGGAAAGAAGACGAGGAAAAGGCTTGGGGTACAGGCGCCGAGTGTTTGAAAGAGATGGCTGGCTTTGGAACCAGAGAAGCATGCGTGTTATTGTGGCCTAATGGTTAGAACACCAGTCTGCGGTGCTCAATTGTAAAAGTGTGATTCCACCATTGGTCACCCATTTTCTTATTATTTAAGCGAGGCGTGACCAAAGCTTGCATACCTCACTTCTGCAAAGTGCTAAGAATTAGGCAAAGAGGGCTTCAAATTCGAATATGCTTATATGATTTAATCTCTAGGTATTTATCCTTGAGGGAGCATTTCATTCGTAGCTACTCTGTTACACATACCGCCTGTGTAGAAGGAGCCAACGCCGAGGGAGGCGAAGAGACAACGAGCAGCAGCCACAGGGGCTCTACATGGCCGAATTTTGGACCAGCACAAGGTATGAAGAGAACATAGAGGACTTTTTTTGGAACCACGTTATGTGGTAAAATGGCCAGAAGCAGACTGCTCAATACAATATAGTAACCTGTCTTGTTATTTTTTGCACTGCTTCAATTTTCAGGCCAGTGAACCACCAAGAGACGACATGGTGGCTGATCTGAAAGCCACCATTGAGAAGCAGGCGCGAGACCTGCGCGGAGTAAAAAAAATTGAAAGAAGCGAACGAATTAAATCAAAAATTAACAAATGCACTGCTGGAAAAGATTTGTGAGTACATAATGCATTTCTTGTACCCTATCACCCTACAACAAGAAATAGTGGCCACTATAATCAAACCTCTACGAGGATGCACATTAACAAATTACATTCACCTGGCTGGCTTCTCCAGTTTGGTGCTTAATGACTTGTATTGTTTTTTCCCCCTATAACTGCTGCAGAGCATGTGCACACTTTCCAATGGCGTCGCATTGCTGGTTCTTCTTTGCAAGGAATAAGGATATGCTCATGCTTAATTTTGAAAAAACCCATTCTGGACAATTAATTCTTTCCTCAAGTACATGTGAATAATGAGCTATTGTCTCATCCTGCCAACAAGGCCCAGCACTGCCATCCACACAAAGAATGAAATTACAATGGTTTCATATAGATCTTCTTTACTGTGCGCTCCCTTAGCAAAAACCATGATGTTCCACTTGAACGAGAAGGGGAACTGATGGTCCTGATCTTGGTAATGACAACCATAAGAAGCCAACAGGTAATAAAGCCAATGAAAGCATAGGGGACGTTCATGCGCACTAAACACATGCTTTAATACAATGGTCGTAGGTTCGGTCCCCACCAGTGGCAGTTTGTTTTCTTGTCTGTTTGAATTTCCATTTATTTTATGACTTTTACTGTTCAATTAAGTCTAAAACTAGACTTCCCATATGCTTTCCTTGTCTGTATTGCATGTTGGCTTCTTATGGTCATGATATTCGTGGTCATGATAGTTTGCTAGATAGCCCGCCGTGGTGGCGTCATGGATTTGGCATTGTGCTGCTAAGCCCGAGGGAATGGGATCAAATCCCGGCCACGGCATTCCCGTTTTGAAGGAGGCAAAATGCAAAAATGCTCGTTCATTGGGTCCAAGTTAAAAAACCCCAGCTGGTCAAAATAAATCCAGAGTCCCCCCACAATGCCGTGCCTCATAATCACGTCGTAGTTTTGGCATGTGAAACCCCAGACTTTATTAAACTGTTTGTTCAACGGTGTATAGTATTGAAAGCAAAATAGGATTCTCAGCTTGTTCTAGGTGCATTTTTCACACAAAGTTCACTCATAGACATTGCATTTCATTATTTACATACAGGATAATTTTTCTTGATACCAATTTATTTGTCATGGCCACTGCGGACATGCCCTATTCATAGCTGGCAACTGTTCCAAATTTGTCAGAAAGTTTAAGAGTTCAAGCTCGTTATCAAAGTTACCGTGGGCAAAAATGGTAAAGTCACTAGCCTAATAAACAGAAGCTGAGCAGATTGTTTATTGTGGTAACGCTTGCTGAAGGTACTTTAGTTCAACTCAGTGGAGGAAATACAACACCATTGCTGATAGTAGCTTAACAGATACTGGTAGGATAGTTGATGGGACATGATAATGATGAAGCGCACTTGAAGTAGACACACTTACGCACGCGTGATAGTAGTGCCTGTGTGTCCACCATGCCTTATTTTGTCATTGTTTCCAACTCCATTTTGTCGAGATGTACTAACAAGCCTACATTGCTACCATTGCATGATGCCACGTTCTTCATGCTGTACATACTTATTGGAATCGACCAAATTTGTGTACTCAATTTATGACCTGTAACTCGTGTTTGTGAAACAGTGGCAGGCAGTAATTAACTTTTTCTGGAAATTAAGACGTACAGCAGTGTTTTTCTGGCAGTTATCTGAACACAGCACTTATAATTTAAATGCAGAGATTGCTCGTTAGAAAGTACAAGAGGATGCCGAAGCCATTGCCAGCAGTTCCTACAGTAAAGGTGTACAGAATGCATCTGCTGTTGTCTTGGGCCGCAAGTCACCAGAAGTGACAAATGAAGTGACCGACACACCGTCATCGTTGAATGAAGGTACCGCTATTTCTGTGTGCCTATCTGTTTTTGGACTGCCAATTGGCGTTTTTTCTGGGTCCATGCAGTGTCAATCATGCTTCAATAAAGTTATGCATGTGCTGCAAGTGCAGCTAGTGCAGGAAGTCACCATTTGTTTAATTGGTGTAGAAAAAGTGCTGCTCCACCCACCTACACGAAGCTATTCCTTAGAAGTTAGCATGAAAACTGTACTTTCTTGGCCGTAGTTTCAGTAAGTAGGTAGCAGACAAGTATGCAGTTGTCGCAAACGCATGGCACCATTTTTTTCTGCTACTGTTGCCACTGTCAATGTTCATGCACCTCTAACTTGCTTGTTTACTTTCTGCAAACTTCGATAGATGCTTACAGCTTTTGCAAAGCCACTGTATGCTTGATGTCATTGAGCGACGTAATTTTAGTTGTGAAATGTGTGTGGGACCTCATTTCTTGCATGCATCTGCAATAGAATTGGCTAACAGTGGAACTACTACAGTCAGACCTCGATTTTGTGAACTTGCAGCAAAAAAGTTTTGCAAAAAGCAGATAGCTCGTTCTTGTCGCTCGATCGCTCGGTTCTGAAAATCTAGAATTCATTGAATGGAAGACCTATGAGTGACTGGCCAATAGCACGAAGCTGGAACTGGATGTACATCAGTAAAGTAGTGCCGATTGTCGCACGAAACAAGTGAATGACTTAATTTTTATACGTGCAAGCGTAAGAAACTAGTACAAGACCTTCAGAAATAGTTATGCTGCTCTTTACTGTAAAACACATCATCTTGAAATAATAAAGCACGCATCACGCCAGTTTCAGCGCGTTTTTGCTGCCCTCGTACCAGCAACACCGGGGAGACATCGCTCAATGTCGTCGCTTGCATGCAAGATCGTTTGCAAGCGGTTTATACTTAATGAACCGAATAGTGTGCCATTCGATTCAGTCTTCAAATTTAATAGTCACTATTCGTAAATGCGAACATTTTTTGAATACATTTCAATTTCAATATGTTGACTGCGCCCAAATAAACATAAAATTGCAATTGGAGCAAAATTGCGGTAATATGTTTAACCCCCGTGGGCATAATATTGACATAAGACATGAGAAATTACATAAGGCTACGTCACTTAGGTAGCCATACTTTACAGGCTGTACTGCACTCGTTCGCACTCTCTGAAGAGCCATGTGCATGCAGAGGAACTACTTGTTTACTCCTAATGCTCCATTTGTACAATTAATTAACAATGCTTGATAAAGCAATATGTAATGACAGAAACTTACTGACCCTTAGAATACTTGGAAGTGAATATCATATTATATTGATTGTGAAAACTGCTGTTCAGTATGTGAAAAATATTCGAAAAGTATCCTATATACGATTACATTCACTTATGGTACTGTTCGATTGATATTCGATTGAGTGTGAAAAATCGCTTTTCGCATAACCCTACTCTTAAGCAAGCATTTCTGAACAAATTACAAGTATGTCGGGTTATTGTGGCACATTGATAAGCACAGGCACGTGCAGTGCAGGTCGCGTTGAGAGCATGCTTCAATGTGGCTCACAGCATCTGCAATTTGCGTGTGTAGAGTCATGCAGCTTTGGAAATCTTAGCTGCTGTGGCTGAGTGCACCTAGTGCCTACGGCCGTTATCAGATGCATGGCGCTCAAAAACTTTAAAGCAAAACTGTAAAAACATTTGTCTTCGGTAAAAAATATGCGGAAACTATAGATGACAGTAATCAATGTGAGCAAATAGCCCGAACGAGCAAAAAAGGGAATGACATTCCCTTCTTCCTCTGGCCTCTCCTCAAAACTTGGTTAGCACGTCCCCTTTTCTTTGATGCCTTCCCCCACGAGCTAACGCGCCAACAGTTGCCCCCTTCTTTCTTCCCCTCCCCGCAACTCGGTTGCGCAAGAGCTCATGCTTGACGATCCCCTTCTTCGTCCTTAATGGCTACTCGGTTGCCCGAAATCAGAGGTCCTTTTCTTCGGAATGGTTCCTCTCCTTCCCTTGCCCATGTCTTACCACCATTGTACCTACCACAAAGACGGCAATATAAGCATGAAAGCTATCCGCTCCTAAAAAACTACGAGTGCCAGCAGTGGAAACCAAATGCTTCGCATAGTGTCTCAGAAACTTACACTGCAAGAGTTCTAACAAGACGGGCTGGAACACAGCGCGCATAAGGATACCAGGCATCTTGGTTGGCGGTTCGCACTTGCTGCAGATTACTACCACGATATGGCGCGTGATCTTAGCGTGCGCTCAGCTGCACGGACAGTCATGCGTAGCCACAGCCAGGGTAGAGGAGGATGTTGGTCTCTGCATGCTAAGGGGGAGGACAAATTAGTGTGCATCTCCTGTGCCCCTCTCCCTTCTGAGCACGTGCTTATCACATTGCCAAGCACTCGCCCCCCTCCTCACCTCTTACTGTGCTGAAAAAGATAGTGAGCTGGTAAACTCCGAGCCATCTTTGAGCTAGGGCTCTCGGAGGCTAGGGTGGCGTCAAGAGTGTTCGTGGTGCAGAAAATAGAGAAGAGACCCAGGTTCGCAAATTCCGGGCCAACAACGGCCTGGATCAATTAAACAGCCGGTGTTCAAGTGTCGGATAGCATGGGTTTATAAGTCAGATATGCACCTCAAGTTCTCGGTGGACGATGCGCGTCACGTCGTGTGATGCGGATGGTTGACACGGAGTTGCCTCACAAGATGACGCAGCGTTGTTCAGCAGATGCTTGAATTAAGGCGAGATGTGCCAGCTTTTTGCTTGCTCTAAACGATAGCACTCTGACTACACTTTAAGTGAAAGTTACGCTGGTGACAAGCAGATTGAATGCACTATCCACGACGCCCTTTAAAATGTGAGCGACTCTTTAAACCTTGGACATATTCAGGTCAGCTTGTAGACACAAGGCCAGCACATCCTGTATGTACAAATAAGGCTCAGTTGACATCTGGGTACGTACCGCCAGTTGGTTCCTGGCAAGCTGTCGACCAAATGGGTTGCCTAAAAGGTTGCAGAGCTACCGCTTGAACGAGTCGTAGCTGGTGAGATCGTCCCTGTGGGTCCGAAACCAGCTGCCAGGGGTTCCGTCGAGGTAAAATATGACGTTTGCCAGCATTATACCTGGATCCCCGCCATTCTGCTCACTGACACTCGTACATGCTGAGCCACCCATCCACTTCAACACTGTTTGTCACAGAGAAGGTCCAGGGATCACGGGGCTGTGAGAGGGCGATAAAGTGGATGGTGCTTGCAAACGTAGCTGGCGGCAACGTTTCATCACATGGAGGTAGGCTCGAGGTGGTGTCTGCGGCGAATCTCCATTGTCTGAAGAGATACCCCACAACTCCACTAAATACATGTTTCGTGCAAGCACAGTAGGGCAACCATTTACAGGGTGTATTTGCAGGGGTCAACACAGCAAGTTCGGCGAGTTGGTAGCATAGGCGGAAAGGTTTCTTTTTTCCGGGGGGGGGGGGGGGGGGGGCTGGGGCCCGACCAGCTTTCCAAAACCTACCCATACACACACACACGCACTAACATATATATATATATATATATATATATATATATACCTTATGCTAACATCTTTCATTTCCAGATATATATATATTGAAAGACGGAAGACGACCAGGACAGGCAGCATAGGGTATATATATATATATATATATTGAAAGACGGAAAATGACCAGGACAGGCAGCACTGGCAGACCCGTTTATTCCACCGGCACGGCCGAGGCTCAAACACGAAGAAGGGAAACAGGGATCATGATGCTTATATACAAATGAGAACGATGACGTACGTTAAATGTGCTTAAACTAATTTCCCCCCCCCCCCTCGTGGAAGCGGCCAACGTGGCCGCAATCTAAAGATCGGCTGAACAGGGAATAAAGTGCTTCATGCGGGAGACGTGAACAATTTCTGCACTACGACGACGGCGGTCCTCGACGGAGTGAAGCGGAGTGACTAGATAGTTCACTGCGAAAGTTTGTTGTAGGACTGTATAGGGCCCAAGGTACCGGTGAAGGAATTTTTCGAAAAGTCCAGGGGTTCGAACCGGCGTCCATAGGAGGACTTGGTCTCCAGGATGGAAGGCGATGTCGCGGCGTTTGCTGTCGCAGCGACGTTTTCTTTCTTCTTGGGTAGCGGCGGTGTTGCGACGAGCAGTTTCACGACAATGCGCGAGTCGAGCTGCAAACTCTTCTGGGAGGGAGGTGTTAGGCGAAGCTGGAGAGAAAACGAATTCGGTGTCCAAGACGGAGGAGGCAGATCGTCCATACACCAGGAAGAAAGGGCTGTAACCGGTAGTTCGTTGTGTCGCAGTATTATAAGCGAATGTAACACAGGGAAGGATGTTGTCCCAGTTTGTGTGGTCAGGACGTAAGTACATAGAAATCATGTCAGAGAGCGTTCGGTGGAAGCGTTCAGTAAGGCCGTTGGTTTGTGGGTGATATGTAGAAGTGGTTTTATGCTTTGTATTAGTCTGCCGCAAGACTTCCTCGAGGACGTGGGACATGAAGGCTTTGCCACGATCGGACATGAGAACGCGAGGAGCACCATGGCGCAAGACTATGGATTGCAGGAAAAAGTCAGCAACCTCAGAAGCAGCACCAGATCGAAGAGGCGCAGTCTCGGCGTATCTTGTTAAGTGGTCTACCGCTGTGACGATCCAGCGGTGACCGGAGGCCGTCAACGGCTAGGGACCGTATAAGTCAATTCCAACGCACGCGAAAGGTTCGGTCGGACATGGCAGAGGCGGAAGAAAACCGGCAGGCGGGGATGTGGAGCGTTTGTGGTGCTGACACAACGCACATGAGGCAACGTATTTGGCTACCGTTGTGGACAATCCAGGCCAGAAGCAGCGGGTCTTGATGCGGTCGTAGGTCTTGTGGAAGCCTAAGTGGCCGGCGGCAACGTCATCATGAAATGCTTCTAAAACTCGAAGACGAAGGCAGCGAGGTATGACTGGGACCCACTTGTTACCCGTAGGATGATAAATATAACGATGAAGCACCCCATCTTGAAGGCGAAATTGTTGAAGCTGGCGTCGCAAGCGGCCGTTGGGTGGTTTAGTTAGGCCGCGAAGGCGATCAATGAGAGTTCGACAGTAGGAGTCTGCGTGCTGAAGGGAAGCTAAATCGGAGCGTGAAGAAAGCTGAGCTTGATCCAGTGACATAGCGTGAGCTGGTAGGCGGCAGGCGGCGTAGCGTCAGAGCGACGTGGTAGAGACGGGGAGTGCGCACGATCGATAGAAGGCGAAAGCGGGCATCGAGACAGTGCGTCTCATCATGATGACATTTGCCAGACCGGTACGTTATCGTGAAATCATATTCTTGTAAGCGCAGTATCCAGCGTCCCAGGCGTCCTGACATGTTCTTCATAGATGACAGCCAACACAGAGCATGATGGTCGGTGACGATGGTGGCGACCATAGAGATAAGGGCGAAACTTCTGAATGGACCAAACAATAACCAGGCATTCCTGCTCTGTGATCGTGTAGTTGCGATCAGAGAGCCAGAGGGTCCGGCTAGCATACGCCACAACCTGCTCTTTAGACGCGGGACCCCGTTGCAGGAGCACTGCTCCGATGCCTTGCGCACTTGCGTCAGTGTGGAGTATAGTGGCTGCCCTCTCATCAAAATGGCGAAGCACCGGTCCGGAAGTGAGATGTTTCTTAAGGGCTTGAAATGCCCTTATATATATATACCCTCTGCAAACAATATTCTATTGCTAGCTTTATGGCGAATGCAATTATATTGCCAGTTCTGGCAAATTGTCGCGGTTGTCGTCGCCGTGATGTTCCGCATTAAATCCAAAAGCCATATACATGAGCGACCCATACCCTGTGGGTGCGGGAAAAAGCACGTAATAGTGAGCCGAAAAGGATGGCGGCTTGATGGTATTATTGCCCACGCGCTCAATATTCGGGTTAGTTGTAGGTCACGTAATCAAACGCGAATGGGAAGGAGAGCACGCGTCTTCTCCTCTAGCCCTGCCGTAACTGTGAATGACTGTGCGTGGCTGACGCGTGTCATATCTAATTGTTGGTAATCAATGGTGGGGTGCAATGATAAAGGGTAACCAGGGATGGCTGCTAACTTCATGCGCTCTGTCTTCCTTGCCGGGTTGTCTTTCTGCGTCCCTAGTGTTGCAGAGTTAAGCGACAGAGGTCATTGCAGATCACTCAGAGAGGCCGTCAGTAGTGGACATAAAATAGGTAGATAATGATGATGAAAATAATTTTCCGAGTTGCGGTGAATCGCGCGGTGAATCGCGTGGCGGAGGCGAACGGTGAACCGTTCGCCTCCGCTGCGTTCTTCACAATGCTTGCGTTGTGAAAGCGATTGCTCGAGGCCATCCAGTGAGTTATTTACAGGTTTACATGGTCCGTGCTTACTATGTCCACTACGCTTACTATTTTAATGTTATGTGAACGTTTAGTATGATTTATATGGCCACTATAGCTAACGTATAGACTCGTGTAATGGCCACACTTTTCTGTGGCAATTTTGACGAGCATTTCATGGGACAGGGCCATTTGACCTCATTTTTCCAACTACGAGTATCAAATCCGCCGTAAACCTCCGCGATCGCCTCCTCTCGAAATCCAGTAGCGACGCGCAAAGTACGCTGCGCGCGACAATTCGCTGTTGAGCCCGATCAGAATCAGCGCACGGAACGCGATTGCTTCTCGGTTGGGTGTCGTTTTTTAAATATTGGTTATCAAGTTGGGGGTGCGGCCCTTACGCGGTAAGAATCTTCCTTCGTGTAATTGTTTTCTACTTCGCTATCACTAATGCTGCTTTGCCTTCCCGGCCAAACTGCACTCTTTTTTTATTTTTTAGCACTTTGAGTCCGAGTATAGGCGCTGCTGCGCATGGCTTCTAGACTTCTATTTATTCTGATTTTGAGTGAATCTGGTTTGGCATCATTTCGGTTACTGAGTGAATTCTATATACAAGGTGTTTCAGCGAACAGTTTCCAAAATTTTTAAAGGTGGCCTGTGGCAGATAGTACAATTCTAGATCATGAGCTCGTCTACTCGAAGAGGCGGGCATTATTTGCAGAAAAAATTGAAATGCATATTAGACTAATTAACAAAATTAAGCAATTAAGTTTTTAGCTTATGGCCCATGGCCTTATGCCTTATGGCCCATGTTGCAATTTACAAATTCTAGCCGTGGAGTGCGGATCCACTTTGAACTAAATCTCAGGCTGACACCAGTGTCGAGATAGTAATTCTCTAACTTTGGGGAAAAATACATTGGCATGCCTGTCACTTTCTCAACAAAACGTCGTTTTATGCATGAAAGCACAAAAATATGAAAAGAACAAATTATGAGATTTTACGTGCCAAAACCACAATCTGATTATCAGGCACGCCGTAGTGGAGGACTCTGGAATAATTTATACCACCTGAGGTTCTTTAACGAGCACCTAAATCTAAGTATACGGGTGTTCTAGCATTTCGCCCCATCAAAATGCAGCCGCCGTGGCCGTGATTTGATCCCACGACCTCACGCTTAGCAGTTCAACACCATAGCCACTAAACAACCACGGCGGGTAAGCGCAAAGGTAACTGGAACGCCAATGCATTTTTCCGCAATGTTCGGCAATTAATATCTCGAGACTGGTGCCATCCTGAGAATTAGTTCCTAGTGCATCCACCTTGCGAATTCCACGGCTGGAATTTGTAAATTGCAACACGAGCCATAAGTTAATATTTTAAAAACTTAATTGGCGATTTTTTTAATTAGTCGATTATGCATTTCAATTTTTTGTGCAAGTAATGTCCACCTCTTCGAGTAGACCACCTCATGGACTGGAATTGTGCTATCTGCCACAGGCAAGCTTTAAAATTTTTTTGAAAGTGTTTGCTGAAACACCCCGTATTTATGGCCTCTGCATGCAAGATGCCATGTTTCTATCCTTAATGCGTAAATGTTGTAAATAATTAGACGAGATTTTTTATTTTACTTTTTCGCCAGTAATTAGGATTGCCTACTGAAAAGAAAATCAATATTGAGGATTCTCACGTGCTCACGTGCTTTTCACACGCCGTTGATAGAAGACTCTGCCGAAGGGGTCACTGAAGTCTGCAGGTTTTTTCAGGGTCGAAAAAGCACGCAAAGTAATTTGAAGTGAGGTGAACATACATCAACATATTCATTCTCTAGGTATAGGCTATCCATTTATAGTTGGCCTCCTCCTTCTTATTAAAAATATAATAAAGTTTGTCTATTGTATATATTTAAATATATTGTGTCTGTGCATGATGTTGTCAGTGGAAATGAAAAAAAAATGTTATAGTGAGGGAACACGGATGAGGTAGCCGCCGCTGGTGCTTCTAATGCGCTTGTCCTCCTATTGTCAGGATTTGCCGAAATAAATGGAAAGCATAAATTAAACGCCGTGCACGTCCGCGCCAACAATAGTACCATAAGCTTTTAGCCACAATAAAAGTGCAAATGTGGAGGCAACGCAAGAGAATCCTCAAATTATGTGGGTAACAGAACTCCGGTGATGACATTTTAGGGGCGGGGGGGGGGGGGGGTTAGGCTACGGATCTCCGGGGGGGGGGGGGCTCAGACCCCCCTGGAAAATTCCGGAGGGGGCTCGAGCCCCAGAGCCCCCCCCCCCCCCCCCCGTAGTCGGCGCCTATAGTTGGTAGGTTAACTTTTTGCGTACTTCTGGAGTGTGACACAGACGAGGAATAGCCTACATGAGTGCTGACTGACAACTGGGGGTTTATTGCTTGACAAATGATCATAAACACTTAGGTCATGTGTTGCGTACCACATATGCACGGTTGCTGAGAAATTGATCCATTCAAAAATGTTGTTTCTTTTTGATGTAGTGAAAGATATGTTTGGCTAACACACGAGGCAGAATCTGTGCGTCTGACATGCCTCGACTGAAGCTCTCAGCTTGTTAGATTTCCATTTTCGAACAATGCCGTGGTTTAGTGAAATGGGGTCGCATTGGCAGCGCTTGCAATGTGCGGCCAGATTTGAGCTTTGTAGAATTTCTGACGGCAGCGTGGTAATCTCTAAAGGCCCGTTCACACTAGACCAATACGTCACCGATTGTGGTCTGCTGACTGCTAGCGACAGAGTTTTCCGTCCTGTCGGCGCCCCTGTCAGTGCACTGATGCGAACAGTCTACAACCAAATCGCTGACGGCTGTGTCGGCGGGTACACACTCATCGGTGGAGAGTTGAGCGATTATTTTTTTCACACTGCGATGACACGGCCATACACGACTGAACATGGCAGCGCCTTTGAGGTGAAAGCCGGCCTCTTCGGATCTATGAAGTCTTCGTTATATTACTCCCAATAGGTACCTGTATTCGCTTTTGATTTGAGTAATTATGCTTCGACAACAAACTATTAGCAACAATTTAGCGCTGTTTCTGAGGTCCATTAAGCCTAGCAAAGGCTGGATATAGCCTCAGATTGTCAGCGCTGTCAGATCTTGGAGGCGACACATTATGAATGCTTGTTTTATGAATGCTTGTTTTTTGTTCGATAGGTGTCGGCAGGTGTTCACAACTTCGTTTCAGATTAAGGTCATGTGGCAGTTTCTCTTGTGTTCAGTAGTGGTGGTGTACGCAATACCGCTGTCTTGCAGCAGAGTGTACTATAAACAGACTGGACACTGCTTAAATGTTTGTTTTGGGGAGCACTACGTTGCTGTCAGGAATTCTACAAGCTCAAATCTTGCCGCATATGGCAAGCACTGCCAATGCAACCCCGTTTCACCAAAGCACAACACTGTTAAAAAAACGAAAAACAAGCCTAGAGATAGTCGAGGCATATCACATGCACATAATTTCTGCCTCGTGTGTAAGCCAAACGTCTATTTCACAGCACGAAAAAAAATTTTGAATTGCCTGATTTTTGGGCAGCCTTGCGTATCTAGTACTCACCACATGACCAAATGTTGATGATTTGCTCAGCAGTAAGCTTTCAGTTGCCAGTCAGCGCTCATCTCGTCCATTCCTTCTCCCTCATTTGTGTCGCGCTGCACACATGCGTAAAAATGTTTACAAAGTAAACATGGAACATATGCAAACATGGAAGCCAGCCAACATGTTTTCCAACAAGAATCGTGTTCAGATCACCCAGTGGCTGCCGCTTATTTATGTGCCGCTCTAATCCTAAGGATGCGTGCAAATAACTTGTCTGCTAACATTTCTAGCTTTTTGCTGGTTGTACCAGCGCCATTAGCTCCAAGCATATACATGCCACATTAGCTCCAAGCATATAAAACCATGCCACAAAAGTACTTCATTACATTGCATAAAGAAATACATGGTTTTCAATGGAACTAAGATCGGGAAATGAAATAGTTTGTTATATCGAGGTTTGACTGTGCATAAAACTCTCGTAAGCAAAACATTTTGCACAGTTGCTTATGATTGCGCAGGTGTGCTCCAGCCCATGGATGCTGAAGTAGCAGGTGGCAGTCATCCTCCACCCTCAGGGAGGATTGGACTTGCAGGTGGGTGTGCTTTTTACTTTATTTAGTGGAGAAAACACATTGGACATATTGAACTGGTCAAGACACAAAAAAGCGTTCTTACAAGAGGTTTTGTCTGTGCAAGTATGTGCCGAGACTTGCTTAGTCAGCTAAGGTGCGCTGCTGAGCACGAGGTCACGGGATCGAATCCCAGCCACGGCGGCCGTATTTCGATGGGGGCGAAAACACCCGTTTACTTAGATTTAGGTGCACATTAAAGAACCCCAGGTAGTCATAATTAATCTGGAGCCCTCCACTATGGCGTGCCTCATAATCGGAACTATTTTTGGCACAAAAAACCTCAGAATTGATCAATCAATATGTTTTTAGTCCCATGATTTCTGCACTGAAATCCTGCTATGGCCACTATATGTTTCAATAAATTTTTCCATTGATTGCAGTGGAGGCCACCGATAAAGAAAGCGCACTTCCAGTGGCTGTTCCTGCGGCAGGTGCCGCATACAATTGGTGCAGCATTCCTGTGGCATCTGCAGGGCCATCGTCCCCTCCAGGGGGACTGTTTTCTCCTGTTGATGGACAGGTGAGGCCGAATTTTTCTTCACTTTGTCTTCATAGATATGCTTTCCAATGAAATTTCAAAGGAAATACATCTTTGTATCATCAACAATTATTGCCACGTCAGGAAGGCAACGTTAGTGTGCATACATGGTTGACTCCCAGTATAAACACATCGGTCTCAAGAAAAGTCACCCTCATGTTTGTTACTTGTAGGACAAAGCTTGAGAATGGGTTAGCTTGAACTATGAAACTTGTCATCAGTACAAAAGGGACATGGGAAGGTGAGATATTGCAGCGCACAAGTGCTGAACTTCAGAATTTTCATTCAAGTAGTAGACACATTAACATAGGGAGAGATCAGCACGATATGATTTCAGACAAAATTTTTTTGTCATATGCATAATTCTGTGAAGCTTCCCATAACCACTTTGCTCGTCAGGTGCATAATTATGTAAAATGAGCTCAAGTGTGTAGGCATCAATAGCAATGAGAAAGCAAGTTGCCCTGAGCTGCCCCTAGTTAAATTTTAAACTGTGGTGCTTTCATTAAATCTCGTAATTCACAGTTCTGCCATGCCAATGCAATTAGTAGCTTTAGCTGCACTTTGTAGTGTAGAAAGAGGGCGCGCGTCAGGAGTGGTGTGGAGTGAGAAACAATGGTAGCTTATCGGTGGTTGTAAAAGCACCATCTGAAATACCGTGCGGCTTTGTTTATCTGCACTATAGTTCTCAATTATAACCGTCCTGGATATAACAAATTATCTGCTACAATGTTTACATTTTATTGCATTTGAAATTTTCTAACCATATCTCTATAGAAAGTGCGTCCGCATATAATGAACATATTCAATAGCGCTGTACTGTTACAACAAACATTCCAAACCCACTTGCTGTAAAAAGAGGGCGCACGTCAAGTTCTGAACTATGGAATTGCGACAGGACTTGGCGTGCGGCAGCGTTCCTCACTCCAGTTAAATCATGACAAAGACACAACCTCCAAGACGAGTGAGCACCACACGTGGATTGCAGAAGCCGCAAGGAAATTGACTTGTTTTCCACTATGTAAGGGTAATCGTGCTTTCAAGGCATCCCTCCAGTGTGCTTCAGAACAGGCCGTGCAGTGTACAATGGCGCTGGCCTTGGAGAATGGCTCGCGTGGCTTTCTTAAGCCATGTGTGCTGTGCCGTCCTCTGTGTGGCACCGCTTGCAATGTTGGAGGCCACAATGAATGGCACTCATTCTTGCACTGTTGTTTGAGCGGCACTGCACTTACTTGAACCAATTTTTTTTGCTTTTCTGTCCATTTTTTTATTGCAGGGTTAAACTATAATACAGGCGAACTCACTTATAACAGTGTTCAAGTGCCACGAAAATTCCATTCTTATAACCGAGTTGCATGAAACAAACCAAAATAATGGAATTGCAGAGCTGTTGTGAGAAAACTACAATGGCGCGGAGGCCGCTGCCACTCCCACCACCGTCCTCCATCCGGCTGCTGATTGTGTTGACTCGTTTAACTGTTTAACTCTGCTTCCTGCGCACTCTGATCGTGTGTCATAAGTTGCGGCTGTTGGCGTTCAATGGCACTGCTATAGTAAAACCTCGGTAATACGGATTTGACGGGACCGAAAAAAATGTCCGATTGAACCCACGAAACACAAAACGTCTTAAAAATTTCTCGGAACGGCTTCAAACGGCTAAAGACGTCTTGGTCTACGCGAGGACGTTAAACAGATGTTCATGGAAACAGTATGTAGCAGGAAGTACGGTTAATCAAATATGCTATTGTGTTTCAGCTGTGGTAACATCCCACATCTGGCGTCACCGGAGTATACATTGGTTAACATCTTGAGAGCGTCTAACTCAAGAACTTATTTAGATGTTTTTGGCAGAAAATGTGCGACATGTGCGGCGTGCGCCGTGAAAGCGAAAACGATTTAAAATGCGCGTGCCCGACGCGCAGCGTTACATTCCGTGAGACTTTAACAAGCCATATGCAATCAATTAACGTCGCATCCTATAGCATTTCGCTCCTTTCCCCCTTTGGGTAAATAAGCAGAAAAATCCTGCGGGGTTATTTTCTTTGATTCTTTTCCGATTGCCGCGTCGACAACGTGTTTGCCGCGCGGCCAGCAAAACTCACCCGTGCCACGGCGCGATGCGTGATACGGGTGAGTCTGTCACACAGTGTAAGATATATCTTACACCGTGGTCTGTCACGACAGTCAAAGTTTAGACAAAAAAAAAGAAAAAGAAAATGGCCGGGCGCACACGTGCGCGCCCGTTCAGCGTCCTTATCAGAGCCGTGCCTCCCTTTCCCTTTGCGTGAACAAGCGGTGAAGCCGGAATTGCGATACCGGCTATCGTCGCCGACATCTCTGGCCGCGCGCGACAGATCTGACCGCACCAGGGGGCGCGCTGAAGTTACCAGCGCTAGGGTGCCTCGATGCCAGCGCCGCCGTTCAGGGTGGTGCCAACCTTTGACCGCCCCCGCGCCGCCGCTTTCTCGCTGCGACGCCATATTGTGTCACAGCGAGCCGTTGCGATTGCTTGGTGCCGGTGCTGAGTTCGAGGCACAGTGCGCGCGGATGCTTCGCGGACGCTTCTACTTGCTAGACAGTGTTCAGCCGCATGACTGACAAGCTATCAAGTGCATCGTGTCGACATGACGGGCTGTTGTGTTCCCAAGTGCGCCGGATCGACGCGTAAAGGACTGCGTTGTTTTCGCTTCCCCCGGGACCCAGAGCGACGGAAGAGATGGGAAGCCCAAGTAAAGCGCGATCACTGGAAGGCAACGGATAACTCCTGCATTTGCGAGGTAAGTGTCAAGAATGTTTAGACTACCGCACCGTGTTTTTCATTTAAATAAGAAAGTATTCTCTGATCCTCGCTCACGTACCTACGTTCGCTCACGAACTAAGTAAGCACTGCACCGATGCTGTCTGAGTAGCGTATGGTTTGCGAGCGCGCGTCGCATAGGCTTTTTTCGTTTTGATGGGCGCAGTCTGTACCCTTATTTTAAGGATTGACGAAGATGCTTAGCCGCGAAGTAGTCTTACATTAGCTACGAATCGTCACGTAAGCCACCTATTTTCCTTTTTCACGGGAAGCACACATCGTGTGTGTCTCTTGTTTCTTTTTTTTTTTTTTTTCTCTTTTCGGTACTGGTTATTTGGGACTAAAGAACGCAGTGCTTCGGCCGGGGAGAGCGGCTGTTTTGTACGTGGTAAGCAAAACATTGTGATTTTCTCTGATTTCTCAGGAGATATCTTGCGGACCTCAGGGTGTTACGTTACATAGCTGATTTTTAAGACTTGTACATATTTGTAGCGTGGTGATCGTAAGCCGATGGTCATTCGTGCTCATTCCCGATCGTAGTGGGTACTGTGACGGTCTTTAAATGCCTGTGCACGGTATGCCCAGGTGTAGTAGAGTTAAGGGGCATCATGGGACCAAAATGTTTCGGCGCTTTCTGGCATGGTGTCTGTTGTAGCCTGTGCATTTCTTCGAAACGTGTGAAGCGAGGTAATACAGCATTGCTTCTGCTAAAATTTATTTTTAAGCACTCTCTGTTCTCAGTTCTCTGTTCTCAGTTCTCACAGTTCTCTGTATTTACAAGGCAACTTTTCGTATCAATAATCACTTTTGTTGTTTTACCTGTACTTAGAAACACTTTGAAGAGGACCAGTACGAGGGAAATCGACAGGATGGGCGCCGTCTGTTAAAGTCAACAGCCCTACATCATCATGGACTATATTTTCGAAGTGAAAAACATTGCTAATCTGTATTTGACTGTCTTAGTTTCATTTACGGTTTTTGTACGTGATATGTATGCAGTGTTGTTTATTTTTTCAATGTAGTTATCAGTGTTCTAATGGTTATTTATGAAATGTTCTGTACTCGCCATCGATGTGTTTGGCTGATGCGACGTATTCGATGGTAGCTGATGTATGTATTCTGGCTGGATATCTTGATTAATATTACCCGCGGTTGCGTTTTCTTGTTTGCATTCTTGTTTTCGATTTATATTGTGTGTAATAAGGTTGATGTACTCACTTGAACCCCCCCTCCCCCCATGTAATGAATAAAAAAAAACAAAAAAAAAACTCTCACTATCCCGAATTGTGTGTCGAGCCTACCTTGCGAATTAATTTTTTTATCTCGTCTTTCAACATAACCTTCAGGCGCCACACAGTACATATAATTTTTCATGTACATATCTCTTTCATGATTGATTGTACTAGACATTATAAGTAAATGTATTTTGTGCATCGTTTGATTTCTTGTGTATACTACGCAAGATTGACACAGACAAGTTACGTTACATTTTTCTCTACAGCACTAACTAAACCTAATTTTCACATCGCAGTTATTTTTACACCAGCTTAATCCTGTCAGCACACAGTTTTGTGGGCAAAATAAGCAAAAATTGCGCGTAGATATCGTCAAATAATTGCAACGAACGCGAAGAGCACGCGCAACGAAAGGGAAACTAACCGCCGTGCGCGAGTGGCTGGCTACGGTAAAGGAGGCGTGACGTGTAAACCAAAATACAACAGCGAAAAAGAAAAACTTCCACACACAGGGGGTCGCAAACCTTATATACCAAGCATCGAAGCGCAAAAAAAAATAGTGCGTATTTTAAACATACACACGACATATTAAATGTGATTGAATTAGGCAACTTGGGGAATGTTCCCGGCGCCATACATTTACGTCTTCGACCTTCGACGAGTTAACGGCTATTGGTTATAAAGATATGCAGGTGGGACACCGATAAAAAAAATACTCATCAAGGCAAAGCACTTGGAAGCGCGCCGCGAGTAACACTTTATCAACGCAAGCGTAGCTGAGTCTCAGCTCGTGTGACACAATATGGCGGCGCCAGCGGGGTTGTCTCCACCCTGGACGGCGGCGCTGGGCATCGAGGCACCCTAACCAGCGCTTAAAACCCCGATATTTATAAAAGTAGCGCCATTCTTAGATCTTGCCGCCACCGCGCTCACCCCGGCGCTTCCTCCTCGCCCTCTCTTAGCCGCCTCCTGTCGCCCAGCCTCCTCCGCTCCCCCATTGGCCAATCCGTGTCACGTGGAAGTTCGCGTCGCGCTTTTGTATATTTTTTTCTTTCCAGCGCGCTCCGACTGCCATTCTCGGGCCTGTGCGACGAAAGTGCTGTACGCACAAACGGATCAAACGTGTTAGGGACAAGAACTTCGTTGTGATGGCATGCTGCTGCGCCTTAAGTTGCCGCAACCGACAAGGCGAGGGCAAAAGGCTTTTTTTGTTCACCATCCGGCGTGCGCAAACGCTTGCTGCACACATGATATTTGCGCCGTCTCGCATCGTCGCGTTGCTACTTCCAAAACGGCATTATTAAGACCAGTTACTGACTGACGAAGCAAAATCGCGCCTCAAGAGCGTCTCCGCAGGGCGCGATCGAAGTTTTCCTCGGATTTTCTCTGGTAGCGCGTTAGCTGTCGTCTGCCACGGCAGGCCCGACGCAGGAGGCGCCACTGTCGATATCGCGCCTCGATCGCGCTGGTCGCGCCGAGCGCGATAGTGGAACGGAGGAGGAGGGAAGTGGATGGCGCTACTTTTCTTATATAGGGGTTTTAACCAGCGCTTGCATGAAGGCTCCCTAAGCGCGAGTAGAGCTTCCAGGGGCTTTAACCACGAGCGATTCAAAGGGCAGTGCTCATGCTCGCAAGCGTTCGCTCGCCGGTGCTCATGGTTCTCTTCCCAAGTTCTATCGAGTCTACATAGCGTGTGCACTGCTCGTGGCTCTTTTGGTTACGTTCAAGCCTTGACCAGCGCCTGCAGATACGGTGCAGTTCCTTACGGTACGTATACGTTTACCTGCTACAACTTGCAACTTGCACGCCACTTTTGTTTTTGCGGGCCCGTGCATCTTTTGTGTGTCCAGGGCAGATATTTTCAATAGTCTTATGAAGATTTTGTGCAATTAAAAATTAATCCGCATAATTACACGTAAAATAAACATCAGGGCTGCAACTTTACAGACTGCTCAGCATCTTTTGAAGTGTGAAGCAGGTCATGAATTGTAACTTTCTTACATTCTTTTCACCCATATGTCGTTGTCAAGGTTTGTATGCTGTTATAAATTTGTTTTTTATCTTGCTGTAGGCAACATGTTGGAACGGAAATAAAGAGTTCAATGGTGGCTAAGCAGCCATATTTTTCAACAGTTGTGTGCTCATCAATCAAACTTAAGGTAAACATATAGAAGCATGCTAGGATTGACTGTTTTGTTGACAGTCTCTTTTTATTTCCTATGTAGTCATTTTACTCGCACGGAACCACAAGGCCTGCTGGCTTCCATTGTTTTTGTCTAGTCAAGGTAAGTCGCATAGTTGCAATCCAGACGTTGACTGTTTTGTTGACTGTCTCCTTTTATTTCCTATGCAGCAATTTTACTCTTTCACGGAACCACAAGGCCTGCTGGCTTCCATTGTTTTTGTCTAGTCAAGGTCAGTCGCATGGTTGCAAGCCAGAGCCTGAATGTATGCTTATTCGGTCACTTTGTTTATGTCCGTGCACAATCTCTGCATTGTTTCCATACTTTTGGTATTTGACCATGTGTATGCTGCTACAAATTTGTTGATCTTGCTGTAGGGCATATGTTCTGCAAACAGATGAACAGGGGCCAAACGGTGTTTGTTTCGTACAGTTTCATGCACACCTAATTAATCTTAAGGTAAACCTGTAGGAGCATGCAAGGCTTGACTGTTCTGTTAAGTGGCTTCTTTTGATTTGTATGCACCTCTTTTTTCTATTGTTATTTCTTATTTGGCACCATGTGGCTGCCTGGCTGCCGTTTCTGTTAGTCATGGTAAGCCAGAGCTTAACTATAATTGTATTGCTGTTGAAAATGCTTGCTGTTTACTGACAAGTGTGGTGTTGATATATAGTTTACATGCTTTTTGTTCACTTTTTTTCTTCACTGTTGTATTACAGAGCAAACTTCTGTGGGCAGCCAGCGGTATCCAAGAGGGAAGGGACCCTGATTGCTGTGGTTACTGCAGCTGCGTCTTATTTTATGTGGTCACCTTTTCTACTGTATTTAAAAGTTTTGTAAAATCATTCTGCATGTCCTTTATAAAGCCGCTTTCTCACAAGGTCAGGTTCTATTTTTTGCGTGTTGTTATGCACATTTGATATATGTTAAAACATTTAATGCAAGTTATTATAAATAATATAATGTAATGCTTCAATTTATTTTTCAGTTCTATATAGTAACATATCTAGTATGAAGCTAGCATACGGATGCATGGTATGCTGAAGTGGCCATTAATTTTGCTTACCACGTCACTGTAGGGTGACAATCTATAAATGCTGCTTTAAAGATAGCTATAAAAGCCTGCATATTGTTTCTCAAGCCATTATGCTTTATGACTTAAACAATAAGCAGGCTTTTATAGCCTAATTAAGAATTTTGCTAGACGTCCCCAGAATTCTGCTATAATCTATAACAGAATTCTGGGAACGTCTAATAAAGTTCCTAACTTGTTTTGTCAAGATGTTTTATAAAAGCCTGCATAACGCTTCCGAAGCCATTATTACAGAATTCTGGGAACGTCTAATACAATTCTTAAAGTTGTTCTTGTCGAGATGTTTATTAGCCAACTTTTAGCGTAACGTTAGCACGGCTTACTGAAGTACCTGTAGACGTCCACGGCTAGAAAATGTCTTGACCAGGACAGCTATTAGACTTTTGAATTATCCGTTCAAGACATCTTTTAGGCATCAAATAGCTGCTTGTGTGTTTCGTGGGAAACAATAAACAAATGCTTTCTACGTGCAACACGCTTTTGTTTACTGAATGAATCAGCAGAATCATGTTTCTACTTTGCGCAAAAGCACTGTGGAAGTAGCAATTATTAGCATCTCGTGACTGATCATCGCTCGCAGCGGCGAAGACCTTGCAACTTCTGTCACAGCGTGGCCGCGGTGCGCATCTTGATCTGAGACACGCTTTTCATTACCGAGCGCGCATTTTGATTATTTTTTCGCCTTTTTTGCCCATCGTGATGTAGACAGTGCTCTTCATCCTCGAGAGCTATGCAGTTATCACGAAACTACCGTTTGCTGCAACTGCGGACGAAATGGCGGTCGCTATCGACGCGATCATGGATGGCGACTACTCAGTTATGAAGGCATGCGGTCGACGCGTGTACTGAGTCAAAGTGAAACTACTCTTTGCCGCAACCGCTGCAGACGAAATCGCGGCCGCTAGTCACCATCATGGATGGTGAATACGCAGTCATAAAGGCACGCGACCAACGGGGTGCTATGCGTGGCGGTGAATGCAAGAATAAAGCCCTTAAAGGCGGAAATAGGCACGAAGCGGTCCGGCATTGCTTTCATTCCAGTACGATTTTCACTGATGACTGCGCTCCGCCCAGTGCTATCAGCGCAGTTGGCGTGGTCCATTTGTGTTTCAGAGGGTGGCACGGCGCAGAGCTCTGGGCGCAGCCCATTCGTGTTCGGAGAGGTGGAAGGGCACTGGGACAGAGGTGCGCGACGCTGGCGATGCGATGAAGGATGGAAAACAGCACGTGGCGGCGTGTAGCGGCTCAAATTTCTTTTCTTTTTTATTTACAATGAGTTTACGTTCTATTCACTTTCACCACGGACACCCAATAGCCAGACTTTATCGTTGTAACCGATAATGCGGCATGGGGGCATTGTAATAAGCGGGTTATTTCACCGTAGAAAACACACAAAAGTTGACCGTGCAGCAGCTTCTCATTGTTAAAACCGGTATCGTGGGTTCGACTGCATATGTCTGCTTGCTGACACAAGGTGGGCAAATTTTATTAGTTTAGTAACACTTGCATGTATTAGTACCTTGTTTTATACAATATTGCTTTATACAAGTGTGCTTTAGTGTTAAGAGTACTGGTCAAAGAAAAAATACTTCATATCTTTTGCAGGTACAGATTGGTGCCCATTTTAAAATGCCACTAAGCAAGTGGCAGTACATTCTAAAGTGCACATCTGATGCGAAGTGCACTTTAGATGTGGCACACAACTTGTGGACCCCTGCGGAAGCTAGCGAAAGAAGCCTGACCGGGCAGGCCTGCCGGACGATTTCAGACTCTTCTGGAAAGATTACGGCAACCCCAGAAAAGGTGGACGCTGTCATGAGTAAGTGAACAGTCAGCTGATTTAAGAAACACTATATACTCTATATCTGAAAGTTACCTGTATGATTAGCGTTGATGTGTACATAGAGCGAAACGAAAGTCCAAAGAAAGAATTATGCCAGTGCCTATCGTCAGTGCCTATAGCTTATTACAGAAGTGTGATTTTAAGCATCTGGTGGTCTTTGAAAAGTGTAATGTAGACTTCACATGTGTGATCATAGTTTTCCATGCTGGAGCATTGATTTCACTGTTGTTCAGGAAATGTTTCTGAAGAAAATTAATTGGGTTCTACATAACTTGGCAAATTGTGGAATCTGAAAAGAAGCTTCTTTAGCCTCTGCCTTTTCACTATTTTGACTGTGGTCAATTGATTTGCTGGCTTTACAATCTGCAGTATTCACAGCCATGCAATTTTTAAACACACGTACCTTTCTGATTATTTAAATTCGTTGAAAGATATGGCCTATCAGTACTTTCAGCTTACTTGCAGTGGTCTCATTTTATTTCGGCATAGAAATGAATTAATACACAAAGAGCACCTCACACATTTGTTCCATGTACGTTATGACATGAATATCTGAGCTTGTCCTGCCAAAGCCGCCTATAAATTGGGCATCATGCAAAGTTCAAGCACTCGCTGCCAGCCTGGATTAGAACGGATGACCATATAGTGTAGCTGTAACTGGGATTTTTTTTCTGTGCAGTTTTTATTGTTTTATGAATCTAAGTGCCAGCAACTATATATGTATATATATATATATGGCTATGCTAAAGTTATGACCCATCTCAACTACTGCACGTAATACAGGGTGCAAGCAACAGGTAACGGTAGCAGATGACAGAGTGGACAAATCAGGGAGCTAGTTCCTTGCAGCTCGCCAAATCCGCCAGGAATTAGGGTGGTCGAAGAGCAGACAAATTATGCAAAACTGTAAGCCTGAAATCCATCCTATAAGGCTTCGGTGTAGCTGCCATGTGACTGAACTTTGCAGTCAAGCCAACCTCTCGACGAGGAGAGACGCGGCTTTGGCAAAAACCTATGAAAAACTCGTATAACTCAGCAAAACAGTGTGATGCATGTGTATGCGTTCTTGCATTGCAACTAAAGCTGCTCTGGCATGTGTGCCGGGTAGCATGTTCACATGTAATAAATCATGTGCTGCATTTTAATATCTGAAACTTTCATTAAATCTTTTGCTTGGAGTGATTGCAGCAGATTTCCTTCATTCACTTATTGCTACAAATCGTAAAAAATTTATTTCTATATTTATTGCACTTTTTTTAGACTGCCTTGAGAAGTATATTGAGCAGCATCCCTCGGGGCCACCAGCACCACCTCCAGAGCACCGCCTTGCTTCTGTGAGGAAGCACCTGCGAAGCTTCTTCACTGAAGCTGGCCGGCAGGGCAAACGAGTAAGGCAACAAAAGAAAACACAGGTCTAGACAGCATGTATTTTGTAAATAAACTTATCAAGATTTGCAACCTATTATGGATACATTGATTCCATATTGCATGTATATGTAGCTGCATACTTGGCCACATGTAGATACAGACTGCACACTTTACGAGACTCAAGACCGCATGAATATAGCCCATCATGAGCTTTTCAACTTCAGTGGCTGCTCCTTCAATCCATTGCACACTTTGCCCTTGACCTGCTGTGCCCACTGTCATATCCATCACCCAGCATGCCGCCAGCATCACCCAGCATGGTGCCAGCATCACCCAGCATGCTGCCCATCACCCATCATGTTGCCAGCATCACCCAGCATGCTGCCCATCACCCAGCGTCATCCAGCATACTGCCCATCACCCAGCATATCGCCCAGCATGCCCATTACAATAATCCACCGTGATGATGGATTCCATCATGCCCCGCATCGGGCAAATTTTCAATAGGGTTATCTTATAATCCGGTGTAATTGTACTGAATGGGCTCAGAATTTCACCATTTTCATTCGCATCCCGCAGTAGTGTTACTCCCCCGCCCCAGCCAGCAGGTCTGTTAAGGTAGCATGTTCTGTAGATTATCATTTTATAGACATTATCTGCGCTAGTGCTCCATGTTTCACTCAACATTATCACGGAGAACTTAAATTAAAATTCACTAAAAAATTCTGCTAGCAATGCTGCTTTATTTTTCACTGATCGTGCATTGATGCGTATTGCTTTAATGGATGCGGATGAAAACGAGGAAGCAATGCGGTTTAGGTCAGTTGGAAGGTGATAGGGACACTGTATCATTTTTTCTTTCTTTACCATAATGTGCTAACGCAGTACTTATTTAAGATGGTCCAAGTCGTTTGCTCCTTTGATATGAATGACATTCATTCCTTCATCTTCATCAGGATTTTCCCATTCGTATGCCAGACAAAACGATAACGGCTATCTTTTGCCCTTTCTTTCGCAGTTCAAAGCAAGTCTCTGTTATATCGAGTCATGTTTTCCTGGATAATGATGCGCGGTTCACCATTTTTCGCTTTGTTCTTAGCTTTCAGCCATGAGTCTCTTGTTGTCTGTCTGGTGAAACTAGCGATTAATCCCAGCGTTCTACCTTGTCGAGAAGGCAATCTGTGTATTGTTTGAATGTATTCTGCCATTGAGAGCGAAACTTCAAGTTTCGGGGCAATTGCATTTAATACGAAATGTAGATTTTCGTTGGGTGCAAGCGCAATACCGTGTATCTCCAAGTTAAGTTTGCTGCTTCGGTACTTAAGGTCATTAACATCTTGTTGTAGCTGTGCTTGCACTACTTGAGTCATGTCGTCGTTTGCTTCTAGTTCCGCTACTTTTTCTTCATCGCCTTGATCTCAGAGTCCTGGCGGGAAACATGTCTTTCAATTTCATCAAACTTCTTAGACATATGTTGGACAGATTCTTCTATTTCTGCCACTTTTTTGGTAATTCTGGCAAATTATCGAGTTTCTCGAGGATAGAGGCAAGAGCAATGCCTGACATCGAGATCAGAATCGTTGCCTTTGCTACTTGTGCGAGAAACATTTTCCCTGCACGTGAGACAGCGCCACGATTGCTTCGCAGCATTGTTTTTGCTTTAAATGATTTCTCTGTCACGCCCGCACATTTACCGACATGATATGCGCATTGACACTCTGTGCATGTCACTCTCGGTCCATCGTCACAAATAAGGGACTTGCACGACGAACACACGCTAGACACTTGTTTTTCGTGATCGGACATTTCAGCAAAATGGCACAAAGTGCGTTTAGACAAGCAATCAATAACAGCAGAGGAGGCAGCAGCGGCAGTGGCATTTGGCACAAACCATTTCAACTTTAAATATATTGCACTAACCAGCAACAGGAGCAGTTTCGCCGTTAACGATGTAGACACACACGTTGCTGCTGCCGCTGCCAAGTAGCCGAACCAAGGTAGATATACCTGGTAGCGAAGCTTCCATAGAAGCCCATACGTTCAAAATATGGTTGCTTTCCGGCGGTTCATGGGGCTTAGCGCCATCTGTGTGGGGAGGGAACACTTCCGGCGGAAGAAAAAATAATTTGACGTTATATCCGTCAAAAACAGAAGTGACGTCATTTTGTTCTCATAGGCGCGAAATTTGTTTTCGGAGGCCTGCCATTAGAGCTGTATATTCAAATGCCCTGCCATTCGACTTCATGGGCGTTCCGAGTTTTCAGCGCGAAAAGCGATGCCGGAAAAGATCAGCCGTACGGGTGTCGAAATCGCATCGCTGCACAGAACATACTTTCTTAGGAGGCCGACCGACGAACACTTTGGGCGTAGATTGCGTAGAGTGCTCGTCCTCTCGTCGGACGCCAAGCCCGTCGGCCAGCGCTGTTGCACGAAAACAACTAAAGTAAACAAGTATCTGACGGTCGCAACTCACTACTTTTGACTGCACAGGTTAAGAAACAATAAAACTACCCGCGTCCACTAATTCAGACAAACGTCGACATGCAACACAACACATGTGAGGGGGGCGTGAGAACTTTACGAGCGCGCCGTGAACAGGTGAACTTTACGAGCGCGCCTTTCCACGCACTCCAAGAGTTGCATGGCATTGCAAGTGATAGCGGCGTCAACGCCCGCCGCTATCGCTGGGCGCTCTCACGGTGGGCCCTGAAAAAAGGTATTTATTGATAATGATCTTATAAAATACAGTTGTATCTTTTCTCGCCATGCATATATAAAATGAATTAGGAATTTTATTTTCGTTGAATGAATCTAACTGCGTCTCTCTTTAATTTAAACACGCGTTTTTTCTTTCCCAGTGTTTATTCCCCCCAAACATAGTCGCGCTTCAATCGTTGCTCCCATAACCACCCTTGCTGATGTCGGTGACAATTGGTTCTGAACCGCTTTTCGCCCAAAGCTTCGCGACCTATGTGAATCGACCTTGGCCGAACGATCCAAATGCTCGCGTTTTATCTTGTATGGGCTCCCAGTCGGCGCCTGCGCAGATTGTCTCAGGGCTGACGGTAGCGCGCTGACGGCAGATTGCGCAGACGGTAGCACGCCTGGCACTCGATGAGAAAACTGGGTGGTGATTGCTTCAGAAATGGCGAAGGTTCCCAGCAGCAGATTCCCAGCAGTATGTTCCCGGCCGCAGGAGTGCTCAGGAACGTGAAATATGATCTGCAACAGGAGCAGTTTCGCCGTTAACGATCTAAACGCATTGCAACCGCTGCTGCCAAGTGTCTCATTTACAATAGTTTAAAGATCATTTAACTTTCAGTCGAAGCCAAGCAATTCCAATGTTTGCCTGAGCAAGTCGGGAGTCCGATAGGGGTGGAGCCACTGCGCACGACACCCTTATGGGTCGCTTTTCGCGTTTAGGGCGTTGGAGCAGTGTCGAACTGTGCTTTTTTTTCTTTTGTACTGGACCATTACCGGTATCGGCACACATTTTAGACAGCACCGCATAATCGGGATTGCCTTACCTATTTAAGCATAACTTTTTTCAGGGTCGGCCCTGAATGCGCACGTGATAACGTGTTAATGAGTTCTAAATACATTCCGAGGTTTTACACGCTAAAATTACAATATCATTGCATGGCATGTCGTTGTGGTCACACAATATTACAGCATCAGGCTGCTGTATGTGAGTTCCTGTCTTCAAGTTTCGTTATATATATAAACGGATTTGACCTTGTTTGAGTACTCTGAGGTTCCGGCTAAGGGTCCCGTTCGAAACTCTTACAAGCACCTGGGGCCGTATTCTCTAACAGTTCGCTTTGGAGCCGGTTCACTCTCACGAACGGCATTGGCCGGCGCTTCGTTGTCGTCATCCCTGGTGAGCGTTACTACAAATCTTGTTGTCATCACACAGGTTGTCATTCATCTGAAAGTGATCCCGTCGTCTGCTACGAGTGGAACCGCGGAAACGTGGTTCGTTCGGAGCCCGGGCTCTGGCTCGAGGGTCACGGGCGGTCGCGTGCATGATCTAGATGGTTGCCTTAGCAACCATGGTCGTCTGTCAGTCCGGCTAGTCTCGCCTTGCCGGCGCGACGAGACAGAGGCACTAATGGCCGCTCCTTTGGTGTGCTGCCGGCCAGCGTTGGCGAAAGACAATGACGTGACGAGAGTCATCGGTGTAACGCGTTCGTAATGAGCGAAGTAGAGTTCTGAAGACATTTTAGGCTCTCCCAAGACAAAGTGCGATAGATTTACGACGAGATAGACTATCTCCGACCTCAATATTTAGTTGCGATGAAAGTGTTGTGCACACTGCGTTTCTTTCTTCTTTTTTTTGGGCCCGGACCGTTCTCAGTAGGGTGTCTGGAATGAAGCAGTGATTGCGTTGTCGCAACCGTCAGATAGTCGCATCATTACCGCCGTCGCCAGGGTCAATAGGGTTGAGGGAAAATAAAAACGGGGGCGAGATTTCCCTCCACGGAAAAGGAGAAAGCCGATCAAGGAACGATTCCTTGACCGCGGCAAGATCCTCGAAGTTATGGGATGTGTGAACGTAACTCTGATCGCAATCGTCCGCCCTAAGTCAGCCATGGTGAAAGTAAATCCTATTAGAGCCGCATCCAATACCACGGTGGCCTATACCCAGAGAACCTCCGTGAATACTTATCGTATGGTACACCGCCTACCGGCTACAAAAAAACAATTAAAATTCTAACACCAGTGGTTGTCTGCGTCGCAAGCTCACATTTATCACTATAAATAAATGTGGAGTTTTTTTTTCGAAATGAGTCAAATCCATCTAAACAGAATTTGAGAAAACGGCGAAAATTTGCTAGGCATACTAAATACAACGCTGTCAAAGCTATTTTACGATATGTTTTACATGTCGGCTAGGCAAAATTTACGGCCACAATCAATTGAAAAATATGCAGCGGTTTTCACCATTATTAGCATGATAACTTTGAATTTAGCTCATATTGAATTGAGACATTGAATTAAATGCGGTATTCTTGAAAAAGCTTTATTGAAATTGACTTTCAAGAGTGATAGGATGGAGTTTTGACAGAAAAGTCATTAAATATAGGCAACAGTGCTTCAAGAGCGCTATAACTATACACGAAGAGTAGGCGAGTCTTCTTCGCAGCACAAGCAGCTGTCTTCAAATTCTTCTGAATGATCATTATTTTCTTGAGCACGCCTGAGGACATTCACGAAATAAGCAAGCTCTTCATTATCTTGCCATGAATTGCCGAAATGCTTCAAAAGAAGGCTTGTCACATCTCTCAGTTTCATTTCGTTGACATGGTGGGTGTAAAGTGCGCATTGTGCGGGTGCTTGTGCAAGGGATTTCCCCTCTTTAGGACTGGCACAAAGTTTGATACAGAAACCTTGTAGTGTGGTTCCGCTCTAATTTTAGGACTTCTACAAGCTGAATTTATTTGAATGTAGAAGACCTTGGTTTCTGTTATTTTGAACGGCAAGCTGGGCGTCGACTTCATCACTGCGGTACAGTAGGCTTTCCAGTCATACACGTCCCAATGCTTTCCAAGCTCTAACACTGTTCCGTGATTCGAAAAAATCATTTGGTAGCTCTGCGGATTCAGGATTTCTTCATGTTTTCTCACATCCTTTTCAATCCCGCCAAATACCCTGTATGGGGGTAAAAAGCTGTGCCCTGTGACAGGAAACACAAGAGAAACTACTGATATCTCTGATGGAGCCTCATTCTGAAGCCACCAAAGAAGCATGCAAAGCACAGTAGTGTTCTTATTCTGTCCAGCAGAGCCATCCGCTACTAACCGCACCTCCCTTATTCCTTCAAATTTTGCGCTTCGAAGTGTATTATGCACTGCACTCGCAACTTGGTTGCTTCCTTTGGAGCTTTCATCTTCGCTCCATGTGTACGAATGCACGGCTTCTTTAGGCAATGATCCATCCACCTGGTGTTCCACCACGCAGAGGTGGTATTGATACAGCTGGCGGCTGTAGTAGGCTTCCTGGTCCGGAACTTTGGGGAGGGCTTGATTCTGTTGGCAATCAAATGAGAAAGTTTTCAAGTCTTCCCTCTTCTCACGTAGCAATGAGTAAAAAGCCTTATACTTCAACCTGTGCACACGTTGCTCGGTAATGATACGCTGTTTCTGCGAAGCATCTTGACAAGTTTTCATTTCATACGCATTTTTCAGACATACAGAGCAAACGTCTGTTCTTGGTGTTCTGAACGAAAGATTGAACTTCGAAAAATGTGGTGAAAGAAGCCATACTTAACCGGCGCATCATCGGGTGCTTGTTGGTTATAAATCTTCCACAAGTTTCGGATGCTCTTCAACTCAACTGGAAGGTATAACTTTTTTGTCTTCTTCCGATTGTAATGGGACTCTCTTGCGCGAAGTCGCTGAATAAACCCCACAACAGCTGATCGCTTTCTATAGTAGCGCTTGAGCTTCTGATCACCGCCCCGCCTGTCGGTCTTCAATTCGCCCTTTTCATGCTTATGCTTAATATAGCGAGCAACTGTGCTGTGACTCACATCAAGCACCGCGCAAAACATATCGCGACAAACACGAATCTCCCGTTTTCAAGGCGTACCTTGTAAACAGCGGCAAGGCTTCGACGAGGATCTGCTTCCTTTCCTCTCCTGCGTTTTACTGCTGACGATGTACAGTACATCAAAACGAACGCCTTTTGTTCCACCCTGCACAATTCATTGAACTTCTCCTTGAAACACTTCACAGATGCCTCTGTCACAAGCGCGCACCGGAGAGTTTTTTTTTGCGTGTTTACATCCCGGCTGCGGCACATTCTTGCTTCGCCGGCGTCGACATTGCTTCTGTTCACGTTGTCGTCGACGTCTGGGGACAGATCTCTCGCCGACCTCTTCACTTCCATCAGAATCCATGATAATCCAGCACCGAAAAGTGGAAAAAACGTGCAAAAACACCAGGAAACGGGCAGAGCAGTCAGGCGGGAAATCGCACGGAGGCTGCCATGTTTGCTGAATCACGTGATCGCTGAAGCGTTCTGCTATTGGCATACTGGATTTGACTCATTTCGATCCGTACAGCACATGGATCTGGCTCAATTTCGTTTTGAAACGAGATCTGTGAGCACACGTAGCTGTTGGTATTTGACCCACTTCGTTCCGATAACTCTTTTAGAGGAAAGTTGAAAGAATGTACTTGCCAATGGAGCAATATTTGAGCTAGTTTCGGTTTCTGGATTTAGCTCATTTCGAAAAAAAAAAACTCCTCAAATGTGCAAGTGCTCTATACAAACCAATTATTTTTATTGCGATAGCAATTATATGGACACTCCAAAGCAGATTTCTGCCGTCGGCCTCACCGTGAGGTTCCGTATGACGTCAACGGCGATGAAATCGTCGCCGCGCTCCGAACGCTGTATGTGCGAGTGAAAGGCCGCGAGGGACACCCACTTTCACGGGGAGCGAACGCACGTCGGAGAGCAAACGCGCGTTCTGCGCCGTGCTCCCTGAAGCGCTGCAGAATTAAGCGTCTCTTTCCTCCTTTCCATATATACAGAGCAAACGCAACTTTTTCCGTAGCGCGAAAGGCTGTGGGGGACGGGAGGGAGGGAGGGGAGGTGACGTTTAGCTGCGGCACCAAATACGTATTTATATAAAAACGCCGCACGCGTTCGGTGCGAACGCCGGCAAAACGCCGACGGCGTCGACAACAGTTCTGTGCGTTTCTGGTGCTGCTGCATGTCCAAGTTTATACAGCTGATAAAACTACTATCCTTTCTCCGTATAGCTCTCTACTAATTTGCTATCGCAATTGGTGCTTCGCCTTTCGGGTCAAACTGCGACAATTTTTTTTATTAAACTAGCAACATCCTTCAATTAGTATATTGTCCCCAAACTACACACGAAAATGATGACGTGACCTTCGGCCAGACCGCCGCTGGTTGAGTGGTGTCCCCTCGCGTGGCCCCGTTCCACTCTTTCTTCGTCTGACATAATCCTGACGTAGCAGCCACAGCGAACCGGCTCCAAAGCGAGCCGTTACAGAATACGGCTCCTGGACAGATGCGTACTTGCTATAGTGGCACGTACACAACTGTGAGCTGCTGTGCTGGGGAGCCGCGGTTCGAATCCCATCCTGGATGAACTTATTTTCTTAGAGTAAAGAGGAATTCACTGGGCGCGAACCCGACTAGCGACCGACTGGTCAACCCGTTCGAAAGAAAGAAAAAACATAGTATACAAAGAAATCTTGCTTTTGAAAACGCAGATCCAACTCAATGTTCGAACCTAAATGACCAGAAGAATGCTAAGTACGGCAGAAGTACCGAGTGACCGCCTGTAGCTATGAGCTGCCTATGTGACGAGGACGAAGGCAATAGAAAGCATGGTCCTTATTGGGATACGCATTTTCATGACAGGTGTATGCAAGAGAAGTACGGCATATATTTGACTAAATTTAGGATTTATAAAGCCCTTCTGTAGCTAAAAAAGGTCAACAATAGTTGGCGACGAGGAGGTCGCCACAAATGGAAAGTTCTCTATATGGCGCGAAACCTCACCTACGTATACAGTGTTCTTATGTACTTTAGAAGACTTTAAAGAAATCCCATGAATATAATTGGGTTCAAGTGACTGTACAGTAAATATATGACCGGGTTTAGATCATCGGCGAAAAAATGAAACAATGCATTCGCTGCATATACTAATCAAAAGATAACTTTCTAGTATACAAATTTTACGGTACATGCCTGTAGTGCAATGTTGAAGGGAATCGTCATAAAAGTCAACTTTCGTGCTTCTGCAGTTCAAGACCACCATGTAGGCCAAAATAATGGCCTGAAGTTTTATGGTGAAATTATCTGATTATGCACGCAGCCCAGGAAGGGCAGCTTGCGATCTATCCCTCCTGTGACGTAGCAGGGTGAGGTAAAATGAAGCTGCCGTCGCAGTTCTCTCTTTCCGCGATCTTATCTCCCGATATGATGTATATTACCTTCAGCAGCAAATACGAAACGGACAGCTTTATCGCACCGTATAACCCGGCTTCATTCTTCGCCACCCTTCTTGGTCACAGGAGTGTTGCAAAGCGAGCCTCACTTCGTTATGTTGCGTGCGCAATCAGGTAAATTCAACAAATAATTGGAGGCCAGTTATTTCGGAGACCATGGCTGTTTTAAACTGTTGAAACACGAAAGCACACTATTGAGACAATTTGCTTCAACTTTCAAAATAAACGTGTACCGTAAAGATGTAACTAAGAAGGTAATTGTTATAATTTGTTTTATTCTTTGATTGATTTGGTTTCCCTTCCAAATGGTGTCCGAATAAACACAAAAAGATTTTGTAGTGGCGGGATTAGAATAACCTGTGTGGGCTTTTTTCCCCAAAAAAGTGCTCCAAGTAAATACACATCGTATAGGGCAAACTCCAGGGTGTGAACAAAGAAATATTTCCCTAAGTATATCACACATCAGACGTTCGCCTCATGCATGAAAATTTCAGCTAGCTACCACCTGAAAATGTCAGGTAGCAGAACTTCACAAAACATGTTCGGCTTGCTCTATATTCTATCGCAATGCGATTGCCATCACAAAATTACGTCCATTCCGGCGCTAGCATAAAAAACACATCTCACTTAACGTTGAAAACACATCTCACCTAATTGCACTCCTCTGGGCGGAACCTGGAGTAAAGTTTGTCATTCCAGCTAGCTGCCAATTCTTCTTCCATAGGACGTGGGATATCAGGCTGCCTAGACTGCAATTACCTGAGATTAAAGTTACATGACACTTGCTGAAATATATGACAAAAGGTTAGCTCGTCAACCGGATGCTGCGAAAGAAAGAAAGCTCCACTAAAAGGACAATGAATGGTTGAAACTTGTGACACGCCAGACGACGCTGCCTCGTTTATCTCGCGGTGACCTGTTCCTCACCGGCATGGATGTTTACGAAACATGTTTGCCTTCGTTACGTTCGTCACATGACAGAAACTGAAATACTGCTTGGTATAACGGGTATTGCAGTCGTTGATATAGATCTTTCCGCACAAATTCAATTACACCATTCATTTCAGTCTCAACGTTAGTTTTTAATTAGGGCGTAGTGTGGTTAAACTGATAAAGCACGATGGAACTTTATTTGGCCGGATCTTAAAAACTTTATCAGCTGGCACCAAGCCTATGCTTCCCGCGTCCGGTAGAAGGAAGGTCGTTACTATAATATATTCCCTGAAAAATATTCTCAACAACGCAACTTCATTGTCTGCTGCAAAGGACATAGTGCCCGATAAGTTGGGCATCCTGTTGAAATGTCATGCTATTTCTACAAACTTTTGTAGCTTAGAAGCCACGGACTTTGCAACACCTATTCTTGAAACCTCTCGTGTCTACAGAGTCTGCAGATTCATCCGGCTGCTAAGATGAAGTACAGCTCCGTCATTGACTTGCTTCTTGCCATGGCCGGTGCGAAACTCCAGAAAGCCAATTCTGAACCCCGCCTAACACTTCACACAGTGCTGCTCGTAGACATAGCGTTAGGGAAGCCTGGTGCTGTCATTCTTGAGCTGAAATAACGTACAGGTCCCATATGCGCGAAGTCTAAAAAAACACTACGACGAAATCTACAATTTTTTAGCATCTTTAGACCATACATTTTCTCTTATCTGCATTTCTGACTCTTGGCTTTCACAAGCAGATGATAACTTATTTGGTTTTCCCTCCTATGCTTCTGAATACTGCTATCGTTCTCACCAGAGTTACGGAGGTGTTGCTGTTTTTGTATCTCCTGATGTACGTTACAAGCGCAGACACGACATATCATTTTCAGTGCTGAATTGGGAAGCTGTGTGGATTGAACTTGAGGATGTGAAGCAGACAATTATCGGTTGTGTGTACCGCTCACCTTCATCTTCAATATCTGATTTTTGCGATGACTTGAACACTGTACTTGGTAACTTGTCGTCAGAAAGGAAAAATGTTGCGCTTCTCGGAGACATTAACATTAACCTTTTAGATGACTGCAGCGCTGCAACTACTGCCTACACTAATTGCCTTCATGGATTTGGCTTCGAATCACTGGTTTCCCTTCCAACTAGATGTACTTTAGGGGCTTCCGCCACGTTAATAGATCATATATTCTCCAACCTTATGTGTCCTCCAGCTTGCGGCATACTTGAAAATAACATCACTGATCACTTCCCTGTCTTTTTTAAACTTCCTTGTCAATTATATAAACCTTGTCATGAATTCTACAGAGCTGTGATTAATAAAGATGTCTTCATTGCTCGCGTTATTGAGGTAAATTGGTGTTCTGTGACTTCACAGTCAAGCGCAGAATCAGCTTTTAATGAATTTTCGGAGAAAATAAAAAAATGTATTACTAATTCTACCAGCTTTGTGGAATGCAGAATACATGTACCAGCATTACAGAATCCTTGGTTGACCAATGGTCTATTAACTAGCCTACGTAAAAAAGATAACCTTTACCGAAAAGTTAAACGACGCCCGTTTAACATTCGACTGAAAACTCGCTATAAAATCTATTGTAACATCCTAAACAGGCTGCTCAAGGTTGCCAAAAGAAATTATTACGAATTCAGAATAGCAGAAGCCGGCACCGATACTAAAAGACAGTGGAAAATTATAAATTCCTTCTTGAACCGATCCAGTCAGGATAAACCAATAAGTAAGCTTCATTCATCAGACGCCACGTATACGCAACCAATAGACATCGCCAACGCATTTAATTAGTTTTTCTGTGACCATACTTTACATCATACCAATGATACTCAATTAGCATTTCAGCGCTGCTTACAATCATTTTACTTATTTCCAACTAGCCCAGATGAAATAATCAATCTCATTTATCATTTAAAGGTTACAGGAGCAGGTCTGGACGAAATCAGTTCAATTAACATTAAATTAGTAGCTCATCTTATCGCCCGGCCGTTATCTCATGTTACGAATTTAGTACTTAAAAGTGGAGTATTTCGAAGTGAACTGAAAAAAGCAAAAATTATTCCAGTATTTAAAAAGGGTGACCGCTCCTGCATTTCTACTTATCGCCCTATAGGAATTCTTCCTTTCTTTAGCAAAGTTATCGAAAAATCTATTGAAAAGCGACTAACTAAATACTTCTCAAAATTTAACGTTCTTTCACCAAATCAATTTGGCTTCAGGGTAGGTTCCTCGACTGAATATGCTTTACTTTCTTTCACAGATAATATAAAATGCGCCATAAATGCCGGTTTCTACGCAGGATCAGTTTTTATCCCCAGAAATTATCATTACTATTATTACCCTTTACCTGTGCTCTCAGTTCTTCATGATATATGGGTAAGTTCGACACGTCGAGACCGAGATAGGCATTCAACAGGTTCTTATCGTCACACCCACACCATCAGAGGGATTTCTGGCCGGGAAATGCGGGTTTGCACCACACGTCATATTGTTGTCGTTAATCACCAGGTGAATGCAGGTATGTCAGTTTACTAATGCCATGACCCATCAGTCATCTTAGTCACACATTTGTGCCTTTACACACTATACTTTGGTACATATACTAAGTGAATGAGACGCGAGAGTTACACGGTTTGTACTTATTTTTGGTACCGCGGCCCCACCGACGGACACATTCCGCTTCCCAAGAGCCAGTTAAGGATCTCGCCTTAATACAGAATCAGCAGAGCACGGGAGGCAGTCTTGTAAAATAATTTTTTTTCGAATACATAAAATAAAAGTAAGGAAACGATAGGGTGTAAAAGCGTTAGCACGAGCTAGCCTGGTTATCCTGGTTATCATCGCGATCTCCAGCTTATTTTCGTCTGCAGCACGTTCACGTTGCTCATTCCACGCATAACTAAATGAAGTAAGCGCGCGGAATGCGTTCTTCAAATAGCCGCGTAAGCGTAGACCAAGCGAGCTAGAAGGATATAGACGAAATACCCGTATTCACAGCCGGCAAGCGCGTTCTCTGTGCGGTGAGTCACTGCGATATTACCTTGCGGTGGTGACGTGGTACTTAATATATCCCAAACTATCGCGATGTTGGCTAAAAGCAACCAAAATATCAGGCGCGTAGCAGACGCCCGCCGCCTTGGCGCGGCTTCCGCAGCGGAGAAAGCCCACGGGTCCGGTACAGCGGTGCCGCGGCGCGGGAGTTACAAGAAAGGTCCTCGCTCCTCCCATGCATTCGCGCGGCGCTTTGGACACTCTCCCATATTCTAGGTCACTCTAACCGAAGCAGAAGAGGCGCGTACAGGTCCAGCCAAATAAAAAAAACGAACAGGCACACATCTACCTGCAATAACTGGTATGTGAGGGTAAATGCTAGACTTTGGTAGCCTTAACATCATTGCACGACATCAAGATAATGTAACTAGCTTGAGCATTGAAGCATGCCCCATTCAGACGACAAAATATTCACGCTTCTAGAATCCACCAATCATCATCATGGTCAGCCTATATTTATGTCCACTGCACGACGAAGGCCTCTCCCAGCGATCTCCAATTACCCCTGTCTTGCCCTAGCTGATTCCAACTTGCGCCTGCAAATTTCCCCACTTTATTACCCCACCTAGTTTTCTGCCGTCCTCGACTGCGCTTCCCTTCTCTTGGTATCCATTCTGTAACTGTAATGGTCCACCGGTTATCCATCTTACGCATTAAATGGCCTGCCCAGCTCCATTATCCCCATTTGCTCCATTATCGGCTATCCCCGTTTGCTCTCTGATCCACACCGCTCTTTTCCTGTCTCCTAACGTTAGGCCTAATATTTTTCGTTCCATCGCTCTTTGTGCGGTCCTTAACTTGTTCTCGAGCTTCTTTGTTAACCTCGAAGTGTCTGCCCCATATGTTAGCACCGGTAGAATGCAATTACTGTACACTTTTCTTTTCAACGACAGTGGTAAGCTCCCAGTCAGGATTTCGCAATGCCAGCCGTATGCACTCCAACCCAATTTTATTCTTCTATAAATTTCTTTCTCATGATCAGGGTCCCCTGTGAGTAATTGACTTAGGTAAACGTACTCCTTTACAGACTCTAGAGGCTGACTGGCGATCCTGAATTCTTTTTCCCTTGCCAGGCTATTGAACATTATGATGATTTGTGAATTTTATTGGCGCAAGGGCCAGGTATGGCCAAAGAGCGCCAGGCAAAAAACTATGAAATAATTCTCAAAGGTCAAACATGACAAATGTCAGATTTGTGAATCTGAATGGTGAATGGCAGATGTAATTTGGCTGTAGAGAGGCCTAAAAATTAGTCGCTGTAAAGTGCGTAAAATAAACAGGTGTTAAAATAATGACAATGACTAGTGATGTATACTATGAGCATAAAAGTTCTATTAAAAAGGGATGATTAATCAAACGTATGAGTAAAAATAGCACTCGTACTTCACCAGTGGCCCTTGAACGCAAGGGCTGGGAGGCACGTGCTTTAGAGAAATGCAATCGCACCAGCAGCCTCTAGTGAGAGGATGTGCTACGTATACCTTGGGCTGATAACATGCAGTGTTCCAATCTCTCGTAAAAACATTAAAACTAACTTCTCGTCAAAGAGTGGCTCAACGCCGAGAAACATTGCCGGGTGGAGTGGAATGTGTTGTCTATAAGTACCTTTGTCATGAGCCACAAAATGAAGAAAGAAAGAAGAAGAAAAAGCAGAAGATAAGTAGAGAACAAGAAGACACGAGGAGTTGGTGGCAGAAATAAAGAAAAAAGAAGTTACAAAATAAGAGCGGCTGAATAAAAGGAATGCAATATGAAAGTAGAAGAAGAAGCGCAAAAGTGCACGCGCAGCTACGTGGCCAATGGGAGAAGAGACACGTAGCCGAAGAGAGCAGCCCAGCTACGCTCTGGGACGACGAGAGGCAGAAGGAGCTGGTGGCCGGACAGGACGGGTGGATCGCGGAGACGGCGGCAACCCAGTGGAAGCTGTTCTTCGGCTGTCGCGGCCACGACCCGCGAGCTGAGTGGACGTCCCACCGGAAGCCGCAGCTACAGGCTGACGGCGCCGCTTCTCAGATTCCCTGCGGCTACGATCCGCAGGCTAGCGGAGTTGACCGGGCGATCCAGGCGCCTCGGCCACCCCACCGTCCTGACCCCCGAACCAGGCCAACCGTGGACCGAACGTCGGACACAGCGACTTCGAGTCTACGACGCATCGGCGGGCCCAACGACGTGTCGCCGGAAGCCGCGACGACGAGGTGACGTGGCCACGTCGAGGGACTTAATGTAAATATTTGGACTTATGAATTTTGATATCTGAGGACTCTGGGGAATTTCCAGAATTTACTCGTGCTGTATATTGTTTGTTTCGTGCTGTTTTCTTTGTCGTTAGTTTTTTTTCAATTATAAATGTTTGTCCTAAACGTACGACTTGTCCCTGTCTGTCTTTAGTCCACCGAAATCCGTGATAATTTGGCGAGCTTGCCAGGATATTTCACCATTTCCGGCCCTGTCACAGATTTTTGCTGGTCTAGAGATGGATTGGGACCCCATATTAGCTACGGTTCGCGAGAAAAAGCTTAGCAAGGAGCAGGGCCTCAAACTAATTGAGGATGTAATGAACCGTGTCCATGCCGCTCGATCTTTAGAACTTGAGACACTTCGGCAAGCATGTGAGAAGAAAAAACAGTTCGAAGAGAAAGATGCAGAGATACCAGATGCAGTCAAAATAATGCATAGCAGTCATAGCATACCTGAAGAGGGGCCTCACACAGGTGAACTGCTGCGACAGAATAGTTGCCACTGTAAGGCTATCGATGACCACGCCGCTGAGTCCTATAGTACTGGAGACCAAGGGGTACAACACCCGAATGATGAGTGTGCTTTCTGTAGTGCAGTGTACGTACCGGAGGGTGGTGCTTATGAGGGCGAACGATCCTCAGAAACGACGATAGAAAAGGACACTCACGAGAGAGGGAATAGCGCATCGCTGCACATAGTGTGTATGGAGACCAGGGCAATTGGAGATGTCGCACAGGAAGGGAGAGTGCTTGACCGTGGCAAGGCTTTTGAAGAGATGGGGACTCTAGACTGCAGAAACCCCTGTGAGCACAAGCTAGTGACCTGCAAGCAAGATGTTGCTGATCCAGACGACCACAGGTGCACAAGTTTTAAGAGTGGCGAGAAAGAAGGGCGCATTGAGGAAGCGATGACAGCAGACAGAGGGATAGAGCGAGGGGAGAAAACAGAGAAAGAGAAAAGAAAGAAGCAAAAGAGAAAGAACAGATCAAAAAATTGCTTCGAGGAAAAGAAAAAGAAGAAATCACCACCCAAGAAGAAGACACGAAGAAAGAAGCGATGGGCGGTGCTTTATGGTATTGCTCATTGCAAAGCAACCATGAAAGCGGCCTTTAACTGTAGGGTGAACAGTCGTAGAACATCTGAATGTGACGACTACAAAGAACGTCACAAAGGTCCAGAGCAAGAGCGACGAGTACTTAAATGCAGATCGCGAGTATGTCCTCATGACAAGAAAAAGGTGTTGAGTCACTTATTCAAGTTCGAGTTGAAGGACAAAACCAGCAGCCACACTAATCGCTCAAGAAGGCGTGCATCAAGAAAGTACAGACGGAAGATGAAGAGACAGCTGAGAGCGAGATGGTTCGCCAACAAGCATGCGTTCAGGAAGCTTTGTCCATCAAAGAGAATTTCAAAGCCAGGCAGGAACCGTGCAGGCGCAGGAAAGAGAAGAATTAAGAAGGGAAATAGGCACCGTAGGAAGTCTCGACAGCGACGAAAGAGAAAGTCACTTCGACAACATAAAGGGTATCAAACGGAATTCCAATAGGGAGACGACACGGATTCTTATGCGGTTCGGATTGATAGTTAAACTGATTGCGAATACCATGCTGTTTAAGACGTAAAATAGGCTATAAGGGAAGAATCGAAGTGTAACTTGTATTTGGGTGCGGATGTTTGTTAGAAGGATAGTTGTTCAGTAGAATTTAAGAAAAGCTTGCATAAACGTTACAGAAACTGTTGTCATTACATGTATAAATATGAATAACAGAACAGTGTTCTTAAAGGGACGCATATGATGACAGCATTGTGAAAGATGAAATCACAAGAACATACTTCAGATAATGGTGTGTAAAATGCAGAATTTTTCTATAAGGGACTTACGTGGCGAAAACCATGGAAAGTATTTTGCCCTGTTGCAGATTATATAGTGGCGGAGTGGATGAGTATAGTCGTGTGAAGGCTCATTGGTAACTGTGAGCAGTGTTATAGGAGCGCTTTTTAGTGATGTAGTAAGTTTAGTAACGTTGGTTAAGCGGTGTGAGTGTTGGTGTGAAGCAGTGGACCACTGAGTGCTACAGAAACAAGTGGTATAGTAGTGCTGTGATACAGCAGTGCGCGACAAGGACTTTTTCGTGTTAAATCGTGAACTCTGGTGTGTGCAGTGAAGTGAACGCGTGAAGTGAGGTGCGGTGAGTGTACAGATTCGTGCAAATGACGAAAATGGTGAAAGCCATCAAGTGTTAGTGCTGGAACAACGTATAAAGGCGACGATACAAGGAGGAAGAAGCAGTTTTTCAAATGGAAAAACTCTTGAAGGTGAGCATATGTCATGAGCCACAAAATGAAGAAAGAAAGAAGAAGAAAAAGCAGAAGATAAGTAGAGAACAAGAAGACACGAGGAGTTGGTGGCAGAAATAAAGAAAAAAGAAGTTACAAAATAAGAGCGGCTGAATAAAAGGAATGCAATATGAAAGTAGAAGAAGAAGCGCAAAAGTGCACGCGCAGCTACGTGGCCAATGGGAGAAGAGACACGTAGCCGAAGAGAGCAGCCCAGCTACGCTCTGGGACGACGAGAGGCAGAAGGAGCTGGTGGCCGGACAGGACGGGTGGATCGCGGAGACGGCGGCAACCCAGTGGAAGCTGTTCTTCGGCTGTCGCGGCCACGACCCGCGAGCTGAGTGGACGTCCCACCGGAAGCCGCAGCTACAGGCTGACGGCGCCGCTTCTCAGATTCCCTGCGGCTACGATCCGCAGGCTAGCGGAGTTGACCGGGCGATCCAGGCGCCTCGGCCACCCCACCGTCCTGACCCCCGAACCAGGCCAACCGTGGACCGAACGTCGGACACAGCGACTTCGAGTCTACGACGCATCGGCGGGCCCAACGACGTGTCGCCGGAAGCCGCGACGACGAGGTGACGTGGCCACGTCGAGGGACTTAATGTAAATATTTGGACTTATGAATTTTGATATCTGAGGACTCTGGGGAATTTCCAGAATTTACTCGTCCTGTATATTGTTTGTTTCGTGCTGTTTTCTTTGTCGTTAGTTTTTTTTTCAATTATAAATGTTTGTCCTAAACGTACGACTTGTCCCTGTCTGTCTTTAGTCCACCGAAATCCGTGACAACCTTTTTCTTTGAATTTCCGTTTCCCGACACTCCAACAAGACGTGAAGTACCGTAAGAGTCTCGCCACATTTATTACATATAGGAGGATCATCACCGGTCAGTAGATAGGAGTGAGTGCCATAGGTGTGGCCTATCCTAAGACGGCAGAAAATAACGTCCGTTTGTCGTATTTTTGTTACTGGAGGCCAGTTTCCCACGCTTGGCTTTATAACGTGGAGTTTATTAAATTCCTCAGTATCCCACGTACGTTGCCAATGGCCCCTCAGTTTCTTGCGAATGAAGGGCTTTAAATCCGTGACAGGGACAGGTATGGAAAAATTGCTTAGTTCTTTATTTACTGATGTAGCTAAGCTGTCGGCAAGCATATTACCCTCGATGCCTCTGTGACCAGGTACCCAGTATATTGTGATATGTTGATGAGATGCGTACAAAGCACAGAGCAGTGAATAAAGTTCAGTAAAAACAGGATTTTTATTCCTTTGTAGGGATTTGAGGCTTTTCACAACGCTTAATGAATCTGTAAAAATTATTCCTTTCTGTAGCTTTATTTCCTTGACGTGTCTAACAGCCGACAAAAGTGCGTAGGCTTCCGCCGTAAAGATACTTGTTTCCGGATGCAAACAGCCAGATAGCGAGAAGGATGGGCCGACTGCAGCATAAGAAACGCCAGCATGAGACTTAGAAGCATCGGTGTAAAATTCCGTGCACGAATACTTGTACCGGAGTTCCAGAAACTGCATTCTAATATGTGCCTCTGGCGCGTGCTTAGTAACCTCTATGAACGATGTGTCGCATTTTATGAGCTGCCATAGCCACGGTGCTACTGGCATGACTGGAGCCATTAGAGGGTTTTCAAGAAGTGGAACAGCCATTGCTTCGCTGAGCTTCCTCACGCGCAGTGAGAAGGGTTCTCTCACTGTTGGACGATTCTGGAAAAGTGTGGCACAAGTTATGTCGTTTACGGTTTTGTTACAAGGATGTTCACGGTTAGAGTGTGCCTTCAGGAAATACATGATACTGGACAACGATCTTTGCAGATTGAGTGACCACTCATTGGATTCCACATAGAGGCTTTGTACCGGGCTAGTTCGGAAGGCTCCTGTGGCAAGCCGTATGCCTAAATGATGGACTGGATCAAGCATTTTTAGGGCACTTGGTGTAGCAGACTGATACACCACTGCCCCGTAGTCTAAACGCGATCGTACAAGACTTTTGTACAGATTCATTAAGCATCTTCTGTCACTACCCCAACTTGTGTGCGAGAGAATTTTCAGTATGTTCATTGTATTCAGGCACTTGGCCTTCATGTATTTTATATGGGGGATAAAACTTAGTTTTGAATCGAGTATGATGCCCAGGAATCTTTGTTCTTTGTTCACAGGAATGTGCTGTCCTTGCAGTACGATAGTGGGATCAGGGAGCAATCCTCTTTTTCTTGAAAAAAGGACACAGAAGCTTTTATGTGGATTGACCTTGAACCCATTCTCGTCTGCCCATTTGGATACTTTCTTAAGTCCAAGCTGTACTTGCCTCTCGCAGACTGCAAGGCTACAGGATTTAAAACCTATCTCTACGTCGTCTACATAAATAGAATAGAAAATGGTTGGAGGTAGCGAATAACGAAGCGTGTTCATCTTCACAAGAAAAAGCGTACAGCTCAGGACGCCTCCCTGGGGTACCCCAGTTTCCTGTGTGAATGGACGCGAGAGTGTGTTGCCTATTTTTACGCGGAAAGTGCGTTTCGAGAGGTAGCTCTCAATAACATTCAACATGTTCCCCCTGATACCCATTTGTGCCAGGTCTCGGAGGATTCCATAGCGCCACGTGGTGTCATAAGCCTTTTCCATGTCGAGAAATATCGATAGAAAGAACTGTTTATGAACAAAGGCATCGCGAATATTAGCCTCCGACACGTACGAGGTGGTCGGTTGTTGACCGGCCTTCTCTGAATCCGCATTGGTACGGATCAAGCATTTTGTTTGATTCGAGGTAATGTAGAAGGCGACGATTGATCATTTTTTCAAACAACTTGCAGAGGCAACTTGTTAGCGCTATCGGGCGATAGCTTGTTACTGAGCCGGGATCCTTACCCTGTTTTAACACAGGGATTACAATAGCTTCTTTCCATGAAGATGGAAGGTGTCCAGCTGCCCAGAGAGTATTAAAGAGTGTCAGCAGTGTGATTTGTGTGTCTCGGTGAAGTTGTTTAATCATCTCGTACATAACTCTGTCGGGACCCGGAGCAGAGTTCTGACATGAGTTTAGGGAGGCTTGCAGCTCGGCAACGCAGAAAGGCCGGTTAAATGGTTCATTTAGGCTACATTTACGGTTGAGTGACTTCCGTTCCTCCGTTTCTTTGAATTTCAGAAAAGACAAGGAATAGTGCGTAGAGCTAGAAACCCACTCAAAGTGCTCACCAAGAGCATCGGCCTGGTCCTTGAGACTGCTTCCTTGTTCGTTTACCAAGGGCAGTGGATGGATTTGTTGCCCTTTCAACCTTCTCAGCCCATCCCAGACTTTCCCTTCCTGAGTGTACGAATTAATACCAGAGAGAAACCTCTCCCAGCTTGCCCTTCTTGCCTGCCTTCGAGTCCTCCTTCCCTGAGATTTAATTTGTTTGAAAGCAATAAGGTTCTCCGCATTAGGATATCGACGGAGAATGCCCCATGCTTTTTGTTTCTTACGCGCCTCTCTACAGTCATCGTTCCACCAAGGGACTCGTCTTTTGCATGAGTTACCATTTGTCTGTGGAATGCATTTTTCTGCTGTGTCTATTATAAAGCGGTAAAATACGCAACCGCATCGTCTATGCTAAATTGACTGATAAAATCTCGTGATAAATAACTTGCTTCTTTAAAATGATCCCAGTCGGCCGATGATAGCTTCCACCGAGGACAATTTGGAGGGCATTCGTGTTGCTGTATCAGCTTTAGCGTTACAGGGAAGTGGTCACTTCCAAAGGGATTTTTTATTACGCTCCATTCCAAATACGGAAAAATGGCCGCAGAGCCCATTGATAAATCTATTGAGGAATATGAATTATGTTGTATACTGTAGTACGTGGGCTCTTTTTTGTTGAAGAGACACGTGCTAGAGGATACAAGAAAGTTTTCTATTAGGCGGCCTCTGGTGTCGCATCGGGAGTCTCCCCAAATTGTGTGATGAGCGTTAAAATCGCCGGTGATCACAAATGGTTCTGGGAGCTGGTCTATGAGACTGTAAAATTCCGTTTTTGTGAGTTGGTAATTGGGCGGTATATAAATGGAGCAAATGGTTATGAGCTTGTTCAACAATATTGCTCGCACGGACACGGCCTCGAGAGGCGTCTGAAGGGCTAACTGTTGGCAAGCGACGGACCTGTCGACAATAATTGCCACCCCGCCAGACGAGGCAACAGCTTCGTCTCGGTCCTTGCGAAATATGGCGTACTGCCGGAGAAAATTCGCTTGTCTAGGATTTAGATGTGTCTCCTGGACACAGAACACCTTTGGCTGATATCGAGATAACAGTTCAGTTATGTCGTCTAGATTACGGATTAGTCCTCTGACATTCCATTGCATTATCTGTGTGGCCATTGTTGTGTTGTAAAAGATGTGTTCTGTGAGTTAGGGAGACATTGAGATTTAGATTCATGTGTCCTTGCCTGGACCCATGATTTTTTGTTTTTCTTTTTTGGCGCGGTCGAGAGAACCGCGCTGCTCTTTCGGCACCTGCGGTGCCGGTGTTGTATCCATTGCCTCTCGGGAGGCGCTGGATGCCCGCCCTTGCAGGCGGCTTATTCGTGTTTCAGGCCTCGACTGGTGAGTAGAGGCCTTGTGTCCCGACGGCCCAGGAGTCGCCGAGCTCTTTTGCTGGATGGGTGGAGTAGTTTTACCTACTGCCACCATGGGGGCAGGTGCCACACCCGCAGGCTCGCTGCTCACGGGCCGGGGAAGTGGCGGAGGCCGATGCAGCGCTGCCCCCTGACGCGCCGCCTCGGCGTAAGCGGTACTGTGAAAAACTGAGCACCTTTTTCTGGCTTCTTTGAATGATATATTTTCTTTGATTTTCAAGGTAATTATTTCTTTCTCTTTTTTCCACGTTTCACAAGATCGGGAATATGCCGGATGGTCGCCTTCGCAGTTCACACAGTGGGGTGTACCAGAGCAGTTATCGGAGGGGTGACCTTTGTCACCACATTTTGCGCAGGTGAGTTGACCTCGGCAGCTTTGCGAGCCGTGGCCGTACTTCTGGCATTTGAAACAACGTCGAGGATTGGGAATGTAGGGCCTGACGCGGGTTTTAGTATAACCTGTTTCGAGCGTCTCTGGGAGAACACTAGAAGAAAATGTGATTATCAAATGTTTTGTTGGTATTTCGTTGTTGTCTCGTCGGATTTTTATTCTTTTTACTTCAATGACATTTTGATCTTGCCAGCCCTCCAGTAGTTCTGCTTCGGTTAGTTCTATCAAGTCCGAATCTGAGATCACGCCTCGGACTGTGTTCAGAGAGCGATGTGGGGACACTGTTACTGGGATGTCAGCAAAGGCTGTGAGTTTTGCAAGCTTTTCATGCTGCAGCTTGTCACGAACCTCAAGGAGGAGATCGCCGCTTGCCATCTTGGTAGCTTTATAGCCTGGTCCAATGGTGTCTGTTAGGGATTTCGAGACAAGGAAAGGTGAAATAACTCTCACTGGTTTTTCAGGTTTATCACTGTGGATCACATGGTAGCGTGGAAAAGATTCTTTGTGATGAACGAAAAAGTTCAAGAAGCCTTCGGTGCGTACGCGCTTTGCAGCGGTACGATCAGGAAGCAAAGGGAAAGATGCTCTATGCATGCTTGATGAAGTTGCTTCGGCAGCAATGGCAGCCACCCACCATGGAGCCCAACAAGGGGACGCTACAAGTTTGACAGAGCAATGACTTGCACACGCCAGCCGTGCATCGCTGCTATAACCCAATGCGCCATACTCAAGGTTGGATATAGAGCACCAGGTTAACCCAAGCCGCCTAGAAGAGGCAGAAAAATTTGGAAGCGAGGAGATGACAGGACAGATAAGGAAAGTTGATAGGAAAGCAACAGATTGAAGAGAGGGACAGGAAAAGGCGACCACCGATTTCCCCCGGGTGGGTCAGTCCGGGGGTGCCGTCTACGTGAAGCCGAGGCCAAAGGGGTGTGTTGCCTCCGCCGAGGGGCCATAAAGGTCCAAGCACTCGGCATTGGCTCAACCCCCAGGATCCTCTTTTCCCCGGACACGGCGAAGCCACGCACGGCTAGACGCGGGAGGGGCCAACCCCCATGTGCTCGGGTCCGTGGTGTCGCAACACACGCTATTGAACATTATCTTTGTCTTTTGCATATTCATTTTCAACCCAATTCTTACACTTTCTCGATTAAGATCCTCAATCATTTGCTGTAATTCGTCTCGATTGTTGCTGAATAGGACAATGTCATCTGCAAATCGAAGGTTACTGAGATATTCGCCGTTGATCCTCACTCCAAAGCCTTCCCAGTCTAAGAGCTTGAATACTGCTATGTATGCAGTGAATAGCATTGGAGAGATTGTGTCTCCTTGCCTGACCCCTTTCTTGATAGGTAACTTTCTACTTTTCTTGTGGAGAACCAAGGTAGCTGTGGAATCCTTGTAGATATTTGCTAAGATATTCACGTATGCCTCCTGTACTCCTTGATTACGCAATGCCTCTATGACTGCTGGTATCTCTACTGAATCAAATGCCTTATCATAATCTATGAAAGCCATATAGAGAGGTTGATTGTACTCCGCAGATTTCTCGATTACCTGATTGATGAGATGGGTATGATATATCGTACAATATCGCTTTCTGAAGCCAGCCTGTTCTCTTGGTTGGTTGAAGTCAAGTGATGCCCTGATTCTTTTGGAAATTATCTTGGTGAATATTTTATACAATACTGAAAGCAAGCTAATTGGTCTATAATTCTTCAATTCTTTAACATCTCCCTTCCTATGGATTAGTATAATGTTGGCTTTCTTCCAGCTCTCTGGTACACTTGAAGTTATGTGGCATTGCGTATAAAGGGCCGCAAGCTTTTCAAGCATGATATCTCCCCATCTTTGTTTAAATCGACTGTCATTCGATCTTCTCCAGCAGCTTTTCCAATGGTCATATCTTGGAAGGCCATTCTAACTTCATCGCTAGTAATAAATGAAGCCTCTGTATCCCGCTGATCACGAGTTTGAATGAAAGTAGCTTGGCTTCTCTGGGTACTGGACAGAGCCGTATAGAATTCTTCTGCTGCTTTTACTGTGTCATTGAAACTTGGAGGTTAACAAAGGGCAGACACTAGGAGGTTTGCAAAGAAGCTCGAGATCAAGTTAAGGACCGCACAAAGAGCGATGGAACCAAAAATGTTAGGCCTAACGTTAAGAGACAGGCAGAGAGCGGGTTGGATCAGAGAACAAACGGGGATAGCTGATATTTTAATCGATAAGAGGATTTATTAACGGAAAGCGACAGGCGAAAAACCAACGCAGCTCCAAGGGAACAACGGTCTCGGCGCCAACAGCTCCTGATCTGTGTTCGCGACCTACAGTGATGATAACGCCAGTCTACTGCTTGCTTCCTGTTCTTCTTCTTCATTACAATAACCCCAGCGGCAAAGGGGAGCCACCCTGGCGACTCAAAGCGATGATACGATGAGAGTGTCGTGACGCGGCTTGAGGCGGCTGACGTGAGCCGTGTCGCGACCAAGACGGCGCTTGTCCGAGGAGGGGTTGACTAGCTCTATGACATAAGTCACGGGAGACAGGCACTCGATTATGCGGTATGGCCCGTAGTACTTGGCAACAAACTTGGTAGTGAAGCCAGGAGATTTGAATAGTAGTCTAAGCCAGACGAGGGATCCAACGGCAAAACTCTGCACACGCTGATCGTTGTCGCGGCGATCTTTCTGGAGGGCTTGGCTATCGGACGTGAACGAGCGGGCCACCTGACGACACTCTTCTGCATGCTGTGCGACGTCAGCAATCGTACTGAATTCGGAGGCGTCAGGCGGCAGGTAATATTGTGTCAAGTGTAGAGGACGGTTCACGGCCATATAAAAGAAAAAATGGCGAAAAGCCTGTCGTAGATTGTGTCGCGGTGTTATATGCGTAAGTCACGAAGGGGAGAACGACGTCCTAATTGGAATGGACATAATCGACGTACATCGAGAGCATATCTCCCAGCGTGCGGTTGAAACGTTCCGTGAGGCCATTGGTTTGATGGTGGTAGGCAGTAGATGTGCGATGAACAATACGGCGCGAGCGGAGGAGCTCTTGTGTGACGCAGGACAAAAACGCATGGCCTCTGTCGCTAATCAGTTTCCGTGGTGCACCATGACGGATTGTGGAATGGGCAATATCAAGGAAGCGACATCACGAGCATCAGCCGCAGGGAGTGGAGCTGTACGTATCGCGTGAGATGGTCGACCGCGACAATTATCCAGCGATTGCCAGCAACTAAGCACGGAAGCGGTCTATAAACGTCGATCCCAATGCGTTCAAAAGGTCGGCCAGGACATGGTAAAGGCTGCAGCTGACCAGGTGTATGGTGAAACGTCTTCCATTGTAGGCATGCGGGACAGGACCGAACATATTTACGGACAAATGTGTACATCCCACGCCAGTTGTAGCGTTGGCGGAACCGCTGATACGCTTTCAGCCCGCCAGCCTAGGCATTTTGCGGATCAGCATGGAAGTATGCACACACATCGGTTCGCAAGTGCTTGGGTATGACTAGCAGCCATTAGTTGCGGCGGTATAAAAGTCCATTGCGTATTGCGAAATGCATGACTTGGAGACCAAGGGCACGGGGTTGGCTAGCGGGTGAAGGGGAACAGAGAACTTTCAAGAGGGATGCGATCCACGGGTCCTTGCGCTGTTCCGAAGACATGTCTGTGATGGTGAGAGCATCCAGGGAAAAGGCGGCCGCTGAAGGTGGGCCTTCGTCGGATTGCACGTATGATCAAGAGAACGCTTCCGCGTCAGAATGCTTGCGCCCGGATCAGTAAACAACGCGAGTGTCGAATTCTTGTATGCGAAGAGCCCAACGACCGAGGCGACAAGAGGGATCTTTTAGGGAAACCAACCAGTAGAGTGCATGATGATTGGTTACGACGTCGAAAGGCCTACCGTACAAATAGGGCCAAAATTTTCCAAACACCAATACAATTCCGAGGCACTCTTTTTTGGGAAAGGAATAATTTGATTCCACCTTGCTGAGGGCGCGGCTTGCATATGCCATGACATACTCAGGGAAGCCAGGCTTGCGCTGTGCGAATGCTGCACCAAGACCAATACCACTGGCATCTGCATGTATTTCGGTTGGCGCAGCAGGGTCGTTATGCGTACTACGGATGGCGAAGTAAGTAGGCGGCGCAGTGTATGCAAAGGCGACGTCACAGGCCAGTGTCCAATGAAAAAGGTCGCTGGGGCCGGCGAGTAGCTTCATAAGTGGTGCTATGATTGAGGCGAAATTGCGGACGAAGCGACAAAATTAAGAGGCCAAGCCGACAAAGCATCGAAGCTCTTTGATGGCAGAACGCTTCGGACACCCGGCAACAGCACGGAGTTTTTCCGGGTCAGGCAGAATTCCACCTTTGGAGACGACGTGGCTGAGGATGGTGAGACGGCTAACCCCGAAGTGACATTTGTTCAGGTTGAGTTGAAGGCGTGCGTTGGTAAGGCAGCGGAGAATTGTGCGTAACCGAGCGAGATGTGAGTCGAAATCCGGGGAGAACACAACGACGTCATCGAGATAGCAAAGGCACATCTTGCATTTCAGACCGCGTAAAATTCCGTCTATTCCGCGCAAAATTCCGACCGCTCGAATGTTGCGGGCGCATTGCAAAGCCCGAAAGGCATCACTGTAAATTCATACAGGCCCTCCGGTGTGACGAACGCCGTATTTGGACGATCACAGTTTGCCATAGGGACCTGCCAATATCCCGACCGCAAGTCGAGGTCAGAAAAAAATTCGGCACATTGAAGGCAATCGAGGGCGTCGTCTATTTGAGGGAGAGGATAAACGTCTTTGCGAGTAATCTTGTTGAGGCGCCGGTAGTTCACATAGAATCTAAACGAGCCATCTTTCTTTTTGACATGTACAACAGGAGAGGACCAGGGGCTGCAAGAAGGCGTGATGACTCCGAGCTGAATCATGTCGTCAACTTGTTCCGTAATGACACGACGCTCCACAGGTGACACACGGTAGGGGCGCTGTCGCAAAGGAGCGTGAGTCCCAGTATCAGTCGTGTGAACAGCCGCATTAGTTCGGCCTAGTGACGCTTGCGGAAAGTCAAACCAAGTGCGGAAGTCATGTAGAAGGGCAAGAAGCTGCGTCCGTTCAGCCGGAGCGAGGTCGCTGTCGATGAAACGGTGAAACGAATTTGAGGGCACGGCGTCGGACGCACGGTGAGGTGCCAGGGCGTTCAGCTGATGTTTTGTCTCAGGCTCGGAGGGATCGAGGGGCACGATAATATCCGTGTCAACAGGCTGCACGTGGTCGAGCGTTTCATTAGGGTACAAAGTGAGGGGCCTGAGTTAGGGTTGCACACAAGTAGTCCGGGATTAACCGTATGAAGCGCGAGGATGGCAAATGACTGTGACGTAACGTGGCGGCGACGAAATATGTCAGATGGCCGGAATAGAACGGTGGCATTGGGAAGGGCGTCACAGGAAACAGGAAAAATGACGGCACTGTGAGGTAGCAGGTCAGTATCGGCGGTGACAAACTTGCTATCACCAGGAGCGGGCACATGGGCGGAAGGCGTCTCGGAAAATACAGAGAGCTCTACCTGAGCACGAGCGCAGTCGATAACGGCGTGATTACGCACATAAAATCCCACCCAAGGATCAGATCATAAGAACACGAAGCCAGCACAAGAAACTCAACGCTGTAGGAGGAGGAGTACATTTTAATTAAGAGAAGGGAGGAGAGGTCGGCCTGGAGAGCGTGTCTCTAGCCTGCTACTCCTCACTGGGGTAAGGGGAAGAGGGAGATACAGGGAGAGGTAGGTGGCAGGTGATTATGATATCGTACAATGAGCTACTATTTACACACGTTGTCCAATACGCGGTTTTGCCCTTTCACACACTACACGCAGGAGTAGTGTTGTCCACACAAAACGTCATTGCACAAACACATTTCGCACACTGCACACTGCACAGGTCCTAGAGACGATCGCCTAAGCCCGTCTCACACATAAAGTTCAAAAGTGATCTTATGGTGCGCTGGGCATGATCAATGCTTCTCCACGCACCTAAAACCTTTGCTTCCGAAAAGGGGCGGGAGTCCAAACAGTCAACACTACGCTTTAGTGTCCTTCGCTCGGCCGCATATTGAGGGCACACGCAAAGTATGTGCTGTATTGTCTCGGGAGTGTGACAGACGCTGCAATCAGGGTCCCGTTCTCGTCCAATCTTGTAAAGGTATTTGCGAGTGTACGCCACACCAAGCCGTAATCGATGAATCAGTGTTTCCTGGCCTCTGCGCATCCGAAGTGGAAGTCGGAATTGCAAAGCGGCGTCAAGTCTATGGAGGCGCTCTTGCCGATATTCGGGGTTGTCCCATTGACGCGCCATACACGTTTTGATGTAGTTGTGTACCAAGGCGTTGATGTTATAACGGCAAAAGGGAAGTTTTATCATCTCCCCGTCAGTGTGCGCCATTTCTGCTTCCGCGTCAACCTGCTCATTTCCGGCTATTCAACAGTGGCTGGGAATCCACTGCAGCGCAATGGTATGTCCGGATTGAGACGCCTCATTAAGCAGCGCCATGATGTCGTAGATTAGAGGATTATATGCGCTTCTGTGATTCATATAATTGCTTATGAACTTTCAGTGCCGGTTTTGAGCCGCAGAAACTGTCCAGTTAGCGAGGTTTTGTTGCAGTATGCAGCGGACTGCTTCTCGAACGCCGGTCAACTCAGCGGCTGTAGACGATGTTTTGTGTCCTATCTTGAACCGCTGCGTAATCCCCATTGCAGGTACGGTGTAAGCTGCCGCGGAAGAGGTCTGTGTAACAGAACCATCCGTAAAAACATGTTCAGTATATCCGAACTTGTAGCAATGTTGGATAACGGGAAATGTTTGAGAACCGCAAGCGGCATTTTCGACTTTCTCGTTATTCCGGGGATAGAGATTTTCACCGTCGGCTTTGCCATCGTCCAGAGTGGAGCTTCCGGTATGCCATGCGGTGCGAAATCGGACGGCAGTAGATCCCGTTGCGACAAAACGGCTTCTGAGTATGCGGCGTCAGGCCGTATACTCGTGACATTTGTCAGTGAATTATTACTATGCCTAGTTAGTAGCTTTAAATGCACTCGCATTGGCTCATGTTGCAGTTAAACTCGAGCTGGGCATGCGCGTGCCTCTGCAATAGTGCCCCATGTGGAAGTACATCGTGGTAATCCTAGGCAAATTCTTAGTGCGCGAGCCTGAGCTCCTTCAAGTGTACGGACGGCAGATGAACTAATCCGAGAAAGTACAGGCGCGCTGTAGCGGAGGTATCCAACAAAAAGTGCCTGGTAGAGTTGCAGAAGATATGATTGGGATGGCCCCCACGATTTTCCAGACATATGTCGAATGATTTGTGCAAAGATGTCCAGCTTTTTTCTCAATGCATAAATGTGCTTCGACCAAGATAACTCACGGTCGATGGTGACTCATCAACGCTGTAGATTGCGGCGTGTATGAGTACCCTGGCTGTACATGCTGCAACGGGTTGAATATGTTGTGCACCCGCAGTATAGATGGTAGAGTTGCAGAAGATATGATTGGGATGGCCTCCACGATTTTCCAGACATATGTCGAATGATTTGCGCAAAGATGTCCAGCTTTTTTCTCAATGCATAAATGTGCTTCGACCAAGATAACTCACGGTCGATGGTGACTCGTCAACGCTGTAGATTGCGTCGTGTATGAGCACCCTGGCTGTACATGCTGCAACGGGTTGAATATTGTTACGCGAACGAAGGATTAAGTACAGGAGACTATTTACAAGTATATTTACAAATGATAGCTGCAGCGCTGGCCAGATCAGCCGATAGCTCGAGGGCGCAGAGCAGTTCGTCTTCTTCGTCTAGGCGCCCGCGCGCCTCGTTCAAACAACCAAATACCACACGCGTGTAGCATAATCCCCCGGCGGCAGAAGCGACGTCCCGGAGCGTCTAAATGTCATCACTGGGAGGGTGATACTGCTTCAGTCGTGTAACGTGCACGATATCACTGGACTGGGAAGCAGATGGGGCGTCAGGGGCGATCTCGTAGGTGACGGGAGTCACGGCACGAATCACTCGGTAGGGGCCTGTGTAACGAGACAGCAGTTTTTCTGACAGGCCGACCTGACGCGACGGAGACCATAGGAGCACCAAAGAGCCAGGTTGGAAGTGCAGGTCGCGATGTCGCTGGTCGTACAAACGCCGTTGACTCTCTTGGGAGTGCAGAAGGCGGCCACGGGCAATTTCCCTTGCGTGGGCAGCGCGGGCGACGGCGTCAAGTGCATATTCACTGGTGGGTGCAGCGTGAACAGGGAGGCTTGTGTCGAGGGGCAGTGCTGGTTCTCGGCCGAACAGAAGGAAAAATGGCGAATAAAATAACCGGCTGTGTCGTGGCGCGAGGAATTATACGCAAAGGTGACAAACGGTAGAGCGAGGTCCCAGTCAGTGTGGTCGGAAGACACATACTTCGCGAGCATGTCTGTGAGAGTGCGATTAAGACGCTCCGTGAGGCCATTCGTTTGCGGATGGTATGACGTGGATAGCTTGTGCCTCGTGGCACAGGACTGCAGGATGTCCGCGATAACTTTCGACAGGAATGTCCGGCCACGGTCTGTGAGAAGTTGTCGCGGAGCTCCATGTAATAAAATCACGTCGCGTAGAAGAAAATCGGCAACATCTGTGGCGCAGCTTGTAGGAAGCGCTCGGGTGATGGCGTAGCGCGTGGCGTAATCTGTGGCCACAGCGATCCACCTGTTCCCAGAGGTAGAAAGAGGAAAAGGACCAAGTAAATCCAAACCAACCCGAAAGAATGGTTCCGCGGGAATGTCAATTGGTTGAAGGTACGCAGCAGGGAGCGTCGACGGTGTCTTGCGTCGCTGGCATTTCTCACACGCAGCTACGTATCTTCGAACGGAGCGAGCAAGCCCTGGCCAAAAGAAGCGTCGGCGGATCCGGTCGTAGGTACGTGACACACCGAGGTGACCGGCAGTGGGGAGGTCGTGAAGCTCGTGGAGAACAGCCGAGCGAAGGTGTTAAGGGATCACAAGGAGTAATGCTGGGCCGTCGGGGTGAACGTTGTGGCGGTAGAGTACGCCATCTTGAAGTGTGAATAAGCGAAGGGAGCTGTCGGCAAGTGACGATTCCAGGCGGTCAATGATGACACGCAAGGACGGGTCACGGCGCTGCTCGTCGGCGACATGGACCAGTGGAAAAACAGAGAGAACGCAGGCGTCGGTGTCAGTATCAGACGTAGAGGTCGGGTCTTGGACTGGGTAGCGAGAGAGGCAATCTGCGTCCTGGTGTTGGCGTCCCGACTTGTACGTCACTGTGTAGGGATATTCTTGTAGTCGGAGAGCCCAACGACCGAGCCGGCCAGTAGGATCCTTGAGCGACGAAAGCCAACACAGCGCATGATGGTCTGTGATTACTGAGAAGGGCTTGCCATATAAATATCGGCGGAACTTTGAAACAGCCCAGACGAGAGCAAGACATTCGCGCTCGGTAATCGAATAGTTGCGCTCTGCAGTTGACAAGAGCCGGCTAGCGTAGGCGATAACGCGGTCGTGTCCGTGTTGTCGTTGCGCTAAGACTGCGCCGATCCCATAGCCACTGGCATCGGTTCGGACCTCTGTAGGTGCGGACGGGTCAAAGTGGGCCAAGATCGGTGGATTGGTCAGAATCGTGATAAGGCGTGAAAATGCGGCAGCCTGAGGGGAACCCCACGTAAAAGGCACGTCTTTCTTCAGAAGTTCAGTGAGTGGTCGAGCGATAGCTGCGAAATCTTTCACAAACCGTCTGAAATAAGAGCAGAGCCCCACATAACTCCGGACGTCTGTGACAGACTGAGGTACAGGAAAAGCTGTTACTGCTCGACCCTTCTCCGGGTCGGGTTGTACTCCGGAAGCATCGACAAGATGGCCGAGCACTGTAATCAGTCGGCGCCCGAAGTTGCACTTCGATGAGTTTAATTGGAGCCCAGCCTTGCGGAAGACGTCAAGTATAGCTGCGACGCGCTCAAGGTGCGTCTCAAACGTAGGAGAAAACACAAGGACGTCGTCGAGGTAACAAAGGCAAGTTGACCATTTGAAACCTTGAAGCAGAGAGTCCATCATCCGTTCGAACGTGGCGGGGGCATTGCATAAACCAAACGGCATAACCTTAAATTGGTAGAGGCCATCTGGAGTGACGAAAGCGGTCTTTTCTTGGTCTTGCTCATCGACGGAAATCTGCCAATAACCAGATCGAAGGTCAATGGACGAAAAGTATTTGGCACCGTGAAGACAATCAAGAGCGTCGTCAATTCGTGGTAACGGGTAAACGTCCTTTTTAGTGATTCGGTTTAGGTGGCGGTAATCAACACAGAAACGCCACGTGCCATCTTTCTTTTTGACGAGCACCACCGGCGACGCCCAAGGGCTCGGCGAGGGCTCAACAATGCCTTTGGCGAGCATCTTGTTGACTTCCTGCTGAATAACTTGCCGCTCTGCCGTGGACACGCGATACGGTCGGCGATGAATGGGAACAGCATCACCAGTGTTTATCCGATACTTAACAAGGGACGTCTGACCAAGTGGGCGATTGTCAGTGTCAAATATGTCGCGATAGGAGAGCAAAAGGCGATACAGGGCGGCTGCTTGGCCAGGGGCGAGGTCCGGAGCGACCATGGGACGTAATGGGCCGTCGAGGTTCAAGGCATCCTGCGGGTAATCAGGAGGATCTGGAGACGCGTCGGCTGCAAAAGCAGTGACGTGGTCGTCTGTCACTGACCGGAGCGTGGCCACCGCTATGCCTTCAGGTAACACTTGCTTCGTCAAGCCAAAATTGACAACGGGGAGACACATCCGATTAGCGGCAAGGGTAACGACGGAGTGTGGCACAGAGATGTCGCGCGCCAGGAGGACATCACGAATAGGGGCGACGACATAGTCGCCATCAGGCACGGTTGCCGTTGAGGCCAATTCGACGAAGGTTAGGGCTTTTGGAGGTAACCGAACAAACGCTGTAGTGCATAGGGTGTGCGGTTGTTCGGGGCGAACGTCGGAAACAAGAGGAAGCTCGAGGCACAGCGTGCCGGTGGAACAGTCGATGAGGGCAGAATGCGTCGTCAGAAAGTCGAGCCCGAAGATTAGGTCATGAGGGCAACTGGTCAGCACGGAGAACAGGACGGGAACTTGGCGGCCAGCAATTCCTACGCGAGCAGTGCACATACCACAGACGGCAACAGTGGCGCCATTGGCGACGCGTACGGCTCGAGTGACGGCAGGCGTAAGAACTTTTTTGAGGCGACGACATAGGTTAGCGCTCATTATAGACACTTGGGCTCCTGTATCAATCAATGCCGTCAACGGGACACCATCTACATCTACTTCAATTAGGTTCGTGTTCGTGAGGAGCGTCAACGAAGGATTCAGTGGAAGACTGCACTCGAGTAGCAAGCTCTTTCCTTGCAGCCTGCTGCCGACCGGTCGGATTTCCAAAGAGGTCGCGGAGCTTCTCCTTGAAAGCGTCCCAGCTAGAGATCTCCTCCTCGTGTGTCCGGAACCAGACACGAGGTGTTCCGCCCAAGTAAAAGAGGACATTAGCTAGCATTATGGTAGGGTCCCAGTGGTTGTTGCGGCTAACAAGCTCATACATGCGTAGCCAGTCATCAACGTCGACATTATCTTGGCCGGAGAATATGCCAGGATCGCGGGGAGTGGCTACCATGACGTACGTTGTGGTTGGACTTGCAGTAGCAGCAGCAGACGAGGTGTCACCGGGAGCCATGGCGGAAAGCTGGACGGTGCGGCCGCTGCGGAGCTCCGTGGCGAGGACGGGGAACGGCACGCTCCACCAAAATGTTACGCGAACGAAGGATTAAGTACAGGAGACTATTTACAAGTATATTTACAAATGATAGCTGCAGCGCTGGCCAGATCAGCCGATAGCTCGAGGGCGTAGAGCAGTTCGTCTTCTTCGTCTAGGCGCCCGCGCGCCTCGTTCAAACAACCAAATACCACACGTGTGTAGCAATATGTTGTGCACCCGCAGTATGGATGGAAAATCCTGAAGGTGGCGTCGGCACTTTACGGATGGAGGGGCAAAACTACTGGCTCATTACGGAAGTAGCGGCTAACGTACACAAGCGCGAGTGTTCCTACACCATCAACAAACACATCAATAACGTTGGCGGAGGACAAGCGAGGACGACGGCACAGCTCGTGCCTCAGAAGCTGCGGCAGTCAGTTCTCCGCCTCAAGAGCACTTGACCTTCGCCACCGGGGTTATTGTAATAAAGAAGAACAGGAAGAAAGCAGTAGAGGGTAGAGCACTGCACGGGCCAATTTTTTCAGCCCGGGCCCGGCCCAGGCCGGTTTTTACATTGGGCTGCCCGCCCGAGCCTACCCGAAAGTTTTATGGCGAGACCCGGGCCCGGCCCGGGCCCGGAAATAATTTGCGTTACCCGCCCGGCCCGGCCCGCCACCCCTTTACCTTAGGCCCGAGCCCGGCCCGGCCCGAGACCGAAGAAGACCCCCGAGCGGCATTTAAAAAAATAAAATAAAGAAAAGAATGAAAGAAATGCATTCTTAAGGCATAAATACATGTCATGTGCAATTATGAACACCTTTTGAGCGGTCTGAACACACATACCAGCGCGCAAAGTAGTAGGAATGACTACGACGTTGCGGTTTCGAGTCGGGCCCGGCCCGACTCGAAACCGGCCCGAACCCGGCCCGAGACCGAAGAAGACCACCGAGCGGCATTTAAAAAAATAAAATGTGGTTGATCCCTCTTATATAGGAATCGGTATAGAACACGAAAGTGAAACGTGTCTTCACAGAAGTAGTGTAATGTTTATTGCACATTGATATATAATGTCTATTGGTGTTTTGTGGCTAAAGCGCCCTTAGGCGTTGATGCACCCACGCTGACGCCTGGTGGCACGTCTCCTCCATCACGACTACCAACGTCGATGACCATGAGCAACCGTCTTGCATATGGAAGCTGCACTACGCTGCACACGCTAGCACAACGCGAAAGACGAAGCACGTAACTGACACACTAATACAACGTGCAAGACAAAGCACGTAACTGAATCGTCACCGAGTCAAATCAGCGCGTACAGCGCGTCGTAATTGCAGCCTCCGCGATCAACTTCAGAAACATTTTCAGAGCTAATTGCGGAGGCCACGCTCCGCTGTGCTGAGTACGGTGAACGCCACCTAGGTAGGTGGCGTTGGTAGTGCTTCTTGATGCCAGCGTCCCTTCGAATGCTGGCATCGAGGCGTCGTAGTGCTGAGACCACCGAAGCGTTCACTGTCGGTGCGCGTTAGTGTCATAATGCAGTACTTCTCTTTTCTGCTCGTAGGCGGCGGCACCGCCCCGAGCAAGAGCGCGGGTACACGGAGGAGTGTTAGATATATAAGGCGCGTCTGTGTAGCTCTCTGCAAATGCGTTTGTGGCGCAATGGGTTAAACGCTCGGCGATCTATCGTCGCGGACCGAGAGGTCGTGGGTTCGATTTCCAAATTTTGCATGTTTGTGGAACTTTTTCTTCTGGTTTCTTTCTTTGTATTATGTTCTATGACGTATTTCCGTGACGGAAATACGTCAGTGAAGTCTTGGTGGACCCCGGCATAAAACACTTTCGTGTTAAAATAACGAAAAGAATGAAAGAAATGCATTCTTAAAGCATAAATACATGTCATGCGCAATTATGAACACCATTTGAGCGGTCTGAACACACATACCAGCGCGCAAAGTAGTAGGAATGACCCTGCCGAGCAGTATCGCCAGCAGCTTCCAACGGCGCGTTCTTGATGCGGCCCAATACACTTCAATCGCAGCGCCGCCACAGTATTTTTCTGCGTCGGGCGCCTCACTGCAAAGCATGCGCCGCCCCAGCCACTCGTCCCACCTCAACCGTATTCTAGTACACTCTAGCCGAAGCGCAGCTACGACCGGTCTTGAGCGCAGCGCATGGATGAAGTAAATGGAGAAAGAAAGCTTCTCGTTCCTCCATGGTGCAGCGTAATGGGCTGCTGTAAGGCGGCCGGTTGAGAACATGCGTGCAATCATGGATGGACGCAGTGCCAATATTTCAGCCGCGTGACAAATTATCTTATCTTGCCAGTCATCGTTTTACCAATTCGCCTTCGAAGAATCTGGAAGTGGCAAACGCGCTTGCATCGCGCTGAAAGCATTAATTACATTGATTTAGGGAAGCAATACAAGCGTGCTTTGGTTTGAGGCGACTTCGGTCTTTCTGGAATTTTACATTCTGTTCAAACAGCGCAAAATACGACGGAGGAAGAAAATGGAAGTACACAGGAGTAGTAGAGCTAGCTTCCAGCTGCGCCGCGGCAACATATTTTTCAGATTCGAGACGCGCGAGGATAACTTGCTGCACGTTACATGCACACCACTAGAAAGTCCGAGGCCGGCCCGGGCCCGCGTCAAAATACCCGAGCCCGTCCCGGGCCCGGATCAAAAACCACATGCCGTGCCCGAGCCCGGCCCGAGTCCGGGAAAAAACTGCCCTACCCGGACCGACCCGGCCCACGGGCCGGGCCGGGCTCGGGCTTTCGGTTAAGCCTGAGCCCGTGCAGTGCTCTAGTAGAGGGGTGTTATCATCGATGTAGGACGCGAAAACAGAACACGGCGGTGCGGTGAGGGTGACCGACGAGAAACAAAAGGTTCAACATAGGAAGTCAGCTGACGATCGCGGGCATACGCTTCAGGTTCTTGTTTTGGCTGCGTGCGATGAGGAGGTCGGAAGGAGTAACCCGGATATCTCGGTGCACTCGTGGTCGCCGCGAAGCGCCGGCGACAGAAGCGGGCAACGTGACCCGGAATTCCGCAAGCGTAGTAGATCGGTCGGTTGTCTGCAGTGCGCCAAGGATTTGCGTGCTCCGGCTGTGCCCCCAAAAGTGGCGTCACTGGCGGTTGAAGTGGTGGTTGAGGGGTCGATACCGTCAGAGTGTTGAGACTTAAGTCTAATGCCGTCGCGTACACGGCCTGGCGGGCCATCTCGTTGGTGGACGGCGCCCCCTTTGCGGCAGGGGTGGCTTGTGCCGGAGTGGGGCTTTCGTTGTGACCTCATCAGCCGTAGAGCCACGGCGGCTGGGTCCGTGTCCCAAGGGTCGCCGTACTGCAGATTACCCGCGTCGTCGCCGCATGCCTCTGCTTCCGCCGCCGCTCCGAATGCAGCTTCATTCGGCTGTCTTGGAGTCCTTGCTGCCGGGTACGCTATGGGAAGCGGAGGACGCCGACGTGGAGATGCTCGAACCGGAGGCCTGTGACTAATGCGGTGGCGGCTGAGGGATCGACTCGCTGCCGCTGTTGCTCAACCGGTGGTTCTCGGCCGCGATCATCGACGACGACGAGCCGCAGCTGATGCTCGGGGATGCAGGGTACGCGCAGGCATAAGGAAGTGGGCCGAAAGCAGCTATAAGAGCTGCGCTCCATTCAAGCCAGGGCACCTACTTGATGCCTTCGTACTTGTCCCAAGCCTCGGCGGCACCGTAAAGTCGGTTTGCCGCAACCAGCCATTATTTTTGGTCTGGCCAAGCATGACGGTCACCAATGGCATTGATAGCGCGAACCCAAAGGATGATGTCATGTTGAAAGCTGCGAAACGGCGGTATTTTTACGAAAACCGGCTGCTGGAAGTCGCAACGTATCATCTCCGCCAGGCTACCTGTCCAGCTGCCCGAGGAACCAGGGCCGGTGTCCGGACTAGTGCGGTCGCTGTGCAGTCGCGGCAGCCGGTTCTACCACCAAGGAAGCACCAACGGCATACCTTGGTGGCTGAGGAGTCGAAGTAGTTCTCATGATGATATTCTCGCCAAGGGAAGCATGTATGGCGTTCCCAGGCAGGACAGATCCAAAACGGTGGGGCCGAAGCGCTGTCTCAGTGTAACGTGCAACGGCGCAGCTACCGACGGATGAGAAGGTGTTCGTCAAAAGCGCGAGCTGGTGATTCAGTTTGGCGATGGCTTGGACGAGATCAGCGGTAGAGTCCTGCCCTAGAACCACCGAGGAGGCCTGGGCGCCGTCCCCGGATGGTGCGGTGGGTGCTTACGACGGTGGTAGGGTGGCCAGCTCCGTAACCGAGGAAGCGGGGACGGCATCTCTTGCTGGCTGAGGTTGCGATGATGTCATGGGGCAGTGATCCAGAGCACGGAAAGCGTGGACGGCGGTCTCTGGCCGCAGGAGGCGCCCACGACGGCGAGGATCCATGTCCAAGGCAGAGTGAACGGCATGCCTTGGGGGCTCGGAGATTCAGGTAGTCCCAGTTGCGGCATCCATGACAAGGGAAGCGTTGACGGCGTTCCTTCGCCAGAAGGACCCTGGACGGCGAGATGCCGTACGACGCAAGGCCTCCGCAGCACGGTGCTGAAGGCTGGAGCGCCTTAAGACTGGACTTTCGCCGACTGCGCCATTGTTAAGGAACAGACACAGAGACAGCACCCGTTCCTGGGCCAGCTGTTCTATATTCTGCTTCGCCCTCCTCTTTTCCTAATAAAGGAATATTAAAGGGAAACATTTCGTTTCAAGAAGCGCGGAAACATGGTTCTTTTTTCCATACCTCAGGGTATGCTCATGCCGCGCGCTAGGGGGTAACGTAGCCGCCGGCTCCGGCATCTGCCCGGCCTACAAAAAATGTGGCCGCGCTTGTGCCACCAGCCAGCCCCCTTGGCGACAGCAGCCAGCGCTGCTTCGCTGTCCGTCAAGTAGGGCCCATCGACCTTCGGGTTGGTGGGCTCCAGAGCCTCGTCTCTCAAAAGAGCAAAACATCGCTCGAAAGAGCAATGGGTGTTATTGCCATCGCCTCTTGTGGGGCGCTGGACATCACACCCATTCAGACGGCCGAGTCAGCGCCTAAGGAGCAGCCGAATTCTGTAGACCGATGTCAGAAAGACAAACCTTGCGTCACGGCACCTGGAAAGGGTACCGTGAGCTAACCTTCGTCTCTTAAACACACAGCACAGACACTTTTGTCATCATGGAGACACAATTACTACAATGGGATGTTAGAGGACTTCAAAACCTCGACGACATTACAGAACTCCTACACAAATTTAGCCCAAAGTGGCTTTGTGTGTGTGTATGATCTAGCAATTTTCTCTGCCTCTCTTCTTGTTGGTCTGGAATGTCATTAACAATCCTTTTGGAAGTGACTGCTTCCCTGTAACATTAAACCTAATAACACAGCATGACAACCCTCCCCCATATTCCTCGATGGAAACTAACATCTGCTGACTGGGAGCATTTTAAAGAAGCAAGTTATTTGTCACAAGGATTTATGAGCGAATTTAGCATAGACCACGCAGTAGGATATTTTACCGCTTTGGAACTCGATGCAGCATAAAGATGCAATAGGCGCAGCAGAAAAATGCATTCCACAGACAAATGGTAACTGATGCAAAAGACGAGTCCCTTGTGGAATGATGACTGTACGTAAGAAACAAAATAGGCAATGGGGTATTCTCCGTCGATGTCCTAATGTGGAGAGCCTTATGCTTGCAAACACATTAAATCGCAGGGAATGAGGACGCGAAGGCAAGCAAGGAGGGCAAGCTGGGAAAGGTTTCTCTCCCGCATTAATTCATTCATACAGGAGGTTAAAGTTTGGGACGATCCGCCGTGGTTCCTCAGTGGCTATGGTGTTGGGCTACCGAGCGCGAGGTCGCGGGATCGAATCCCGGCCACGGCGGCCGCATTTCGATGGAGGCGAAATGCGAAAACACCCGTGACCTTAGGTTTAGCTGCACGTTTGAGAACCCTAGATGATCCAAATTTTTACGGAGTCCCCCACTACGGCGTGCCTCATAAACAGATTGTGGTTTTGGCACGCAAAACCCCATTATTAAAGTTTGGGACGGACTGAGAAGGCTGAAGGGCCAGCAAATCCATTCATTACATTATTAATCACCGGTAAAACATCTGACCATATATAAAAAATAACTGATGAAACAATGCCGCTGTTACTAGAATGGACAAAGTGCAATTCATTACTTAGTAATACAGCAAAAACAAAGGCAACACTCTTCAGACCAAAAAATAAGGTTGTAAACTTGCCGTTGATTACACTATGTTTCCTGGCGAAGAGGTAGAATACCCGGCTTCAAATCTGAAGGTCGTAAGTTCGAATCCTACTCCAGACCACTACATTTTCAGGCATGGAGTGGTGCCTGACACCGGCAAGAAAAAAAATATTGACGAGAGCTAGTGGGGCTATACTAGCTCAGGTGCAACCAAACTAGGAAGGCCCACGAAGCTTCATCAAAGTCACTCCCTCACCAGAACAGGAATTGGCCTCCCTGGTGCAGTATTCGGCCACTACCTCCCTCATGACTCCTACAATTGACCCATGGTCCTCAGTCCCCTGTGGCTGCGGATCACCTGACCAAGGCGACGGTCAGACCTGCTACGCGGCGGAGGGTGCTAAGAATCTCTGGGTCCGGACAGGCCGCCAATGGAGCACCCTCTCGAGTGAGGCTAGCTTAGCAGTTCTATTTGAAGAATTATCGGGCATTGCCTGAGAAATTATTGGCCTTAGCGAGGTTAGAAGAACTGGTGAGGCTTATACGGTGCTGACTAACGGCCACGTCGTCTGCTACAGAGGTGTTCCAGATAAGACAGAATCCGGGGTAGGATTTCTGGTCCACAACAACATAGCGGGCAACATTGATAAATTCTACAGCATTAATGAGAGGGCATCTTTTGTTTGGCGCTCTTTGACCATATCTGGACTTTGCGCCAATATGTATTAATCGTCATCGTCGTTCTTCTCAGGCTTTCGCCTCACCCTCCACCTTCGCTTTCCTTGTAGCGCTCTCTTCGCTATCTCCGTTTTTAATCCCCCGTTTCGCTCCGCATTCGCTATTTGATCACTCGCGGTGTGCGGTTACGAGGGACACCGACGCTCGCCGCAGGAAGGGACACCTAAGAGCTGTACTATAAAAAAAATCACCACCCCTTCCCCTGTCAAGAAAATGGGGGTAAGCGAAGCTTGTGGCAAGACGACGCTCTTGCAGGCGTTCCGCTTCGTCTGCCGTAAACTCAAGGTCGGCGGCTCTTCGCTGACGTTTGGCCTCAACATCGCGCTCCCGCAACTCGGGGTCCGCGGATCTTCGCTGACGTGTCGCCAAGGCTTCGGAAGCCCTCACGGAAAGAGCTCCGTGGGTAACTCAAAGGGCACGTCGACGACGAGCCCTTTCCAGAGCGAGTTCGCGGCGCCGTTGCTCAAACGCAGCCTGCTTATCGACGGAACGCACGGCGCGCGGCCTTCTCACCCGGACGCCGAAACGGATCTGAGGCGACGGAAGCCCGGCGGAGCGTGCGCCAACCCCGTTGCCTCCCCTTTCCCTCCCCGCGACACACCCAACGACCCGGATTGGTCGCGCGCGTCACGTGATCCGGCTCAAGCGCAACCTTCCCCTCGCATACTCTGCTCTTGGATCAGCCGGTTTTTTTTATCGTGACACCACTACCACACGACCACCACCGCCGGCACTTCATGCAATACAAGCAAGCCTGGCTTGAAAAAAATGCCTGCCCAAGCACTGCGTGTATAGATGGTTCACCAGCGCAGCTAAAACGTGCGGCCCGGTGTTTATTACTGGGCTTAATGCCGACGGCTCATTACGTCTTTCTCAGTTATTGGTTGCGTCTTTGTGGTTCTTAATGATGTTACGCACACTGACGGTATGCCCGCAGTCCACCGTTGTCAGTTGTGTTTGATGTATCGAGTTTTCTCGGTGGCGTGGTTAGCAGCATCCGCCCGCCATTGCTGTTTACGATTCTTCAAAATCAAATTGCTCCAAAATTAAATTTGTCCCTCGCGTAAGGCAATGAATGGCTCATACCCCCGCAAACGCGGCCTCACCATTAAGACGACAGAAGAGAAGCGAAATTCTACGCTGGAAAGATGAGCGGCAATGGAGCCAGCTGTGACAGACGACGAACGCGGGAGAAGTGGCACGAGTGCATTCGCGCGGTTGCGCCGAGGGGCGCCAACGAGCCAGCTGTGGAAGACGATGACGACGCTCGAGCCATTGCTGACGGTGATAGTTTCTGCGTGCATCGGACGGACGGATTATGGTTTCGCCTAGCCATATACAGCGTTGCTGTAAAACGCTCTTTGCTAACGTTTCGCCCGCAGGACCGGCCTTCATGGGAGTAGTACACCGAGCCCCGGTGACAATACATAAAGTGTCACAATGGCGTGTGTATCATTGCACAAAAAAGGCAAACAGCACAGTTGCTGGCTTAAAAATGAATTGATAAAGGCAGGTCTGTTAACAGCTCAGGTGATAAGTCAAGAAATTCGTTACAGCGAATACACGTGTAAGCATTCGGTATTTATGACGAGAAAAACTATAAAAGAAAGCAAGCAGCACTATTGATGGCTTAATGACGAATTGATAAAAAAACGTGAGAACTCAGGCCGGGTGATATGTCAAGAAAAAAAAACGCACGCGAACAGCAAATACACGCCTGCGCATTCGGACACGAAAGGGCACTGAACATGTGGCCCCAGCACAATCAGATACGAAACTCAACGAGAAAAAGTGCAAGAACATGTGACGACCGGAAATGTACGTGGATACACGTAGACATCAAGATGGACACGCGCGTGCGCAATGCTGGAGATGAAGAAGGAAAGAAAGCAAAGCAGTGCAGTACCCACAGCAATCGTGTATAGATGGTTGACCAGCGCAGCTAAAACGTGCGGCCCGGGGGCCGCACGTGGGTGCTGGCACGACACTCCTGCGCAAGATTTTCGCCGCTTGCCCCGGCTCCGCTGCTCTTCGCGCCATAGTGACGACGGCGAGAGATTTACGCTGTTTCTGCAATTGACTGTGTCGTGACATTTTGCCTTGTGCCCAGTATTCTAGTGGACTATGCTTCTGCGTCTGCCGAGCAGATACAACTGTGTGAGTACACACTTTTCGTTTGTTAGTGTTTTTGTTGTTGCGGTAACTTCAAAAAAACCTTAGCGTTAGCGAAGCTAAAAGCAAGGTCTTGTATCTTTGGTGCTCTACTTGTGCTCCCCGCACGCGAAATTGATGTTGCGTGCCTAGCGGACGTCGATAGCCGTAACACAGTCTCATCCTACTGTCGTTCTTTGTCATTGGTCCTTCGTGAGTAGCGCAAATGTATTGCGTTACATTTCGTTTTGTGTTTCACTGCATCGAACATCGACTAAACCTACGCCAACACTTGTGCCCGCTTCTATTTTTAATGCGAAGCATTCGCAAAATGCATGCAATGTTTAGCTGGCCGGCGGGCGGACAGGGTACGAGCCAGTATAAAAAAAAATATACGGATCCCACCCACTGTGGGACGCGATGTAAGCGAAGTTTTCTATGCCGTTTGCTTTGATTGACGATAATTTTTTTTCTTGACGCTTCTGGTCGTGGTACTCACTACGCGGCTCGTCCCTCATGGCCGTCACGCGTTGTTCCGCTTGTCGCTTCCCGTCGTAGTGCTCACGACGCTCGTCTTCTTTCATAGCCGCCACGCGTCGTTGCCTTGCCTCACCTCTGCGAACCAGCATACATTCGCGGTCTGCACCACGTTTCTCTGCGTAGTGAAGACGCTCCTATTCAGCGAGACGGTTTTTTCAGCATAACTCTTTCCAAGACTTTTGTTTCTTTTGTGCCATTGTTATACTCTGGTAGCGCTGCTAGGTATTAGGGGCGAGGACATACCGTGGCGCCGCCATGCGGTGTCATCCGTGTGACGTGTAAAGTTGGATTGCTCCCCAACCCGTAGGCGCTTTCGCGTCGTCTTTTTTTATTATTAGTGCATTCCAATTCAACGAAATCAGCGAAGTACTGCTGTGGCACTGACTACAATATGTTAAATAACTGTTCCGAAAAAATTTACTTCCTCATAAAGCCTTAGACACCGCCCAGATAGCCGGCGTCGTCTGCTATGGCCACCGACATTGAAGCCACGGAGGCAGTCCGCTGCAAGAAACCATTGTGTCGAATTCAAGCTAAGAATGAAATCCGCTTTAGGGTACGTGTGCATGCAGTTAACATATTTGCGCTGCAAGAAATGCGCGCAACGTGTACACCGTGTAATTTTATTCATTCATTGTAGGTTTGCATGTGCAAACGGGCCGCGGTTGGCACGACAAAGAAATAGCATTCGCAAACTTAAATTCCTGTTTAGCACCAATTCCCCCGCGGAGTTCGGCGCAAGTGGTTTCTCTGTTTTGTGGGAAGCAACCGAACGCTTTGAGGTGCTTGCAGCGCGACCTTTCTCACCTGATTTGAGGCGTACGCACGAGAGCCATATGCACGTGCACGCGTCATTCCCAGTTCAGCTTCGTTATTTTTCTGACAGGGCTCTATTTGTGACGTTGTACCTAGATAATTTTCCGTTTTCGTCAGTGTGACGACGAGCAACGTTTGTCTGCAGCACGATTTTAATAATTATCTGCTGCTTCTTATTGCGCGAATCTTATACTGTTGTCACACGGTGTATTATAAATCGCGGTTGCGCCAGAGCGTCATCGAATGTTTCGACGATTGACTCCCTCCCGCGGCTTACACAAAGGGGCCAATCGCGATCGAGAAATTTGGTCCCGATCGGGTTCGCTCGCGATTGAAAATGCATCGTGTGACACCATGGCTCCGGGCGCAAGGCAGCCTTTTTTTCCCACCTTGCCGCGAAAGAAACAAATGGCATGGTGGCGCTTTGCGACCAACGAACAGTGCCCAGCGATTGAAAGGCGATACTATGAGTGCGTGGCTGCCAGCACTTCTTGCGCCACTGGTGGGCGCTGCATGGGGACACCGAGCTGATGCATTTCTGTATCGCATGAAAGCGAGTCCTTGTGATGCATTATGACTGCATTCGGCAGATCGGCGATCACCTGCTGCTCACCAGTGGCGTAAAAAGTACCGGCCACCATGCAGTCCAACTATAGCTCATCACTCGCTGAACACTGCACTTGAGCGATCGTCTAACGTCGTCTGCTACTCACCGAGCATTTGCGCTCCGAGTCCGTACACAGTCTTGTTCGCGGAAGTGCTTCCTGCAAACACGTGCATATGAGCTCGGTCCCTTACTCATTGGAAGATTTGTCAGCCATGCATCACGCAGTCTCTCATTTTTGGGGTAAAAGTGAAAGCTCACGCCCTGTTCCTTCGCGTACGTAGCTCAATGTGGCAGGGAGCAGTAAAGTACCATGTCACTCATAACTTTGAGCGCACTTTTCCAGCTTGTGTATAGTCTCTATGTGCCCGCGCACACGGAGTGAGTGCAAAACAACGCTGTTCCAAGAGAAAAACACGAGGAAGTCGAGGTTAAAAAACGCGTTCCAACCGCCCGCTTTCCTTCGTCGGAGCAAGGTGGGATCACGTGATCGAACTTTGCATGTCTAAACGATTGCAGCGCCCGCATCTCCAGTGGTGGGCCTCACGCCCAATACTTCTTTGAAACGCTGTTTGTTCTTTTGCCTTTTATTGCGATAGCAATTATATGGACACTTCAACCGGATTTCTGCCGTCGGCGTCGTCGTCGTCGCCGTGAGGTTCCGTATAGATAAAATCTTCGCCGCGCACCGTATGCCCCAGCTGAAGCGTGCGGGGACGCGCGCTATCACGGAGAGCGAACGCACTCAATCTCCCACGCTTAAGCAAGGAAGCGGAAAGCCAGCGCCGGAGGGCGCAGGGGGGGGGGGCACTTCTCTGCGAACAACCGCGCTCGTCGCTCGTCCGCACAGTCTCTTAGCTCTCCCACGCGCAAGCAAGGAAGCGGGAAGCCAGCGCCGGAGGGAGCGAGGGGGGGGGGGGGGGGGGGGGGCGCACTTCTACGCTGCCAACAACCGCGCTCGTCGTTCGTTCAACCGCACGGTCTCTTATCTCCACACGGCTCTGACCTTTATGCGCCGTGCATGCGCCGCTCAGTTTCCGTTGAAGCGATAGACCGCACGTACCTTCGCCCGCTGCGCGGCGTATGCGCTCGCTGCCAGCGTTTTGACAGTCGTTGGCTGCAGTCATTCAGTGTGATCTATTCATGTTTGTTTGTGCGCGCTCACACCACGCTTATTCATTCAGTTAGTAATAGTCGGGCCACATTTTCCAACGCACGCTACACATGCAATGCTGCCCAGATCGGCAGTGCAGCACTACAGGTGTGTCCCTTCGCACGCGCTGCCCATGGTAAGCGCTTCTCATCAACACCACCGTTTCACACGCGCCTTCTCGTGGTCATCGAGCCTCTCTTCATGTCGGTCTACTTACGCCGCAGCACACCTGCTTACTTAATCAGCTCATGTTTACTACAATTCATATTGCTACCAAGGCCGCTCACCTTACTTCGTATGACATTGCTGTGTTGCTATCGCATTCATTGCTTCGCCCTTAGGGCGAAACTGTGACATTTTTTATACCTTCTTCCTAATGCTTTTACTTTTTTGAGTTCTATGTCTAATTCCATATTCCACCAAGGCCTAGCGATTGAATAATTTGGGTTTATTACCTGAGTTTGTTAATTTACTAAATTCAACTTTTGTGTAAAAGGTACTGATTATAGTTTCTATCCGACCAGGCTGTTGCATCTATTCTACGATTTCTTTCAACCATTTGTCCTGCTTTAATTTTTCTATTAGTTTGTGTTCTCCATTCATCGTTAAGCTTTTTATTGGTTCTGTACGTTTATCAAATCTGATAAAGGAGAGTTTTCCTCTAAAATCTCCCATTTTTAAGCGACAGCTTCATTCGCTGCCTCGGGCAGCCGTTGGCGACTCAACACTTTTCACCTTGAGAGCTAGAGTTCAAACCACAAGAGAGCAATAAGGCGCATTTATAGTCCGAGGTTATCGGCACGGTAGCGAGCCTCATCAGACGCCGGGCGCGTCGGAGCTCATTGGCCGCGCATCCGGCTACGTTGGCGGCGCCAGTACGCCGAACCAACGGTCGAACTATAGCCGCTGTTCTTGCCAACGTGGCATAACGTGTGCGCACGTTCACGCTACGTCGGACTATATTTAGGCATTTACGGAGCCCTGAAAGGAGATATTGCCGCCGTTGCACGAGTAGAGTTGGGCCCGGCTGCGAGTTGCAACCAAGTCTCATTGCTTTACTGATCACCGCAGTGTCTTCATAGGCATAAAAAATGAATAAACACTGTATTCATTGCAAACATGTCTCTATATCATTGCGAACCCACACATCGGCCACAGCTCGACAATGGGCCTAGCCAGGGCAGTGAAGCTATCGCTATCAACCAGGATTAAGCAAAGCTAAACGACACCAATATTTGTATTTCATCTGTAATACTTCTATTAACTATAGCTAAGTCTACCCAACTTTTTCAGTTCCTGGATTCAAACGCTGGGGATGAGTTATTGTGATTTAAAATGTCTCGGTCGTTCCTCGTAATGAATTGAAAAGCTTTAGCTCCTTTGGCTCTCAAATTATCCCTCCCCATACTGTGCTTTTGGCATTAACATCACCTAGAATAATTCTGCTTACGTTATTTCTGAGTTCAGAGCTCTATGCTAACAATTATGTTAAGGAACTCGTCGTGCCATTAACTGTACTGGCTGTTATATTTGGTGTACCGAATGTCGGGAACACTGAGAGTGTTTGTCGCAAACGTGCGCTAAATCAATGCACGCGCCGCATGTCCCAACATCATCCCCCTACCCATCCAACCCCTTAGAGAGCGATGGAAGATCTTGCTGTCCAGCCCCGCCCTGGAAGACCAGCTTTGGCTCGTAACCAGGGGCCAGGCGGCGAGAGCAGCATATGGATTCCCGTGAAGTGGGAACCACTTTCATCCGGCGCATGCGCTGAAAAGCTCGTGAAATAAAGTTTTTCATTCATTCATTCACGCAAGCCAGCAAAGGAGCACGTCGGCCCCGCGGCAGCTTAGACAAATGGAGAGAGTGCATACGCCAGAGACAGCTGACACGATCAATGGACTCTAGAAGCTTCGACAAGATACGCGAAGGTTACGGCATCGAGAGAGCAGAGGGCGCGCGCCGAACACGCTCAGACCGACCACGGCCGCTCGATGAAACGCACGAGATGCGGCCTGCCACGTCGCGCGGTTTGAATTTCATTCCTGCAGTTCATAGCATTTTTATTGCAATTGTACATTCATTGTTTGCATTTGCCCATTTGAAGTTTTGTCGCCCATAAGCTAAATAAGTTGTTTCCCCCCGAGTACTGAAGCAATGTTTCGGTATTAAAACCCATAGTAACACCATGTATGGAAAAGTATGAATGCTGCTTCTGGTATAGTGGTGAAAGCAGTAAACGTGTATATATGCGTGCCATTTTTGCTTGCACGACTCGCATCACTGGAGCGGAAGTAGCCGTAGGTCTTGGAGCTGCACGCTTCACAGCTGCTTCCTTTGACACACCAGGTTGGTTCCACTGCCAGGGGACCTCACCAGCACTGCTGCAGAAGTACGCCATTGGAAGATTCCTGGCATCCGCAGCTCTAGCTTCAGTTCCTGGCACATGTGGTGCGAAGTGCAAAGTAGCCCTGCTCTGAGCCATCCCTTGGCATGCCTTGCCGCCAGTGCACCTGCACAACATTCCCAAAACTGTCCTCCCTGCCTGTGAAACAACGCAAGTCTACATTCAGGATGGACAGGAAGTTGTGGAAGATGCAAGCTGCCTTGAAGTCAAATTGAACATGGGCTGCACAGGGGATGGTTCGGAGGAGTATGCGCCACAGGGCTGCAGTAATCCCGAAGGCATTTTCCACGAACCTCCTGAAAAAAAATGGGAAGATCAAATTTTTATTCAGGCTGATGCAATGCAATACCTTCCTTTAAACAAAAAAGGGCTGAAGGGTTGGAAGCTCTTGCTGGTACATACTTTGGGACAGCATAATACTTTGGGATACAATAAAAAGACAAAACACGAATGCTTGTTCCTGTGTAGTCATGTCCCGTGTTTTTATTGCGATAGCAATTATATGGACACTCCAAAGCAGATTTCTGCCGTCGCCGTCGCCGTGAGGTCCCGTATGACGTCAATGGAGATGAAATCGTCGCCGCGCGCCGAACGCTGTATGTGCGAGTGAAAGGGCGCGAGGGACGCGCGCTTTCACGGGGAGTGAACGCACGGCGGAGAACAAACGCGCGTTCTGCACCGTGCTCCCTTAAGGGCTGCAGAAGTAGGCGTCTCTTTCCTCCTTTACAATCACCATATATGTAGAGCAAACGCGCCTTCTTCCGACGAGCGAAAGGCCTTGGGGGGGAGGGGGAGGGAAGAGAGGCGACGTTTAGCTGCGGCACCAAGTGCCTAGTTATATCAGACAGTCAGTCGGCAACAGTCACCAACGCCGCACGAATTTTGTGCGAACGCGGGCAAAACGACGACGGCGTCGACAACAGTTCTGCGTGTTGCCGGTGCTGCTGCATGTCGAAGTTTAAACAGCTGATAAAGCTACTATCATTACTCCGTATAGCTCTCTACAAATTTGCTATCGCAATTGATGCTTCGCCTTTCAGGCGAAACTGCGACAACTTTTTTTTTTCTGTTCTCACGTATTCAAGAAAAGTCATTGATGTGCAGTGTAAAAGGTTAACTAGCAAAAATGGTTAAGGCTAAACCGCATGCACGCGATTTTGTGCGCCACGGCGACAAGCGACGCGATGGAGTTGGCTGGCGCGTTCGCGCGTCGCCTGCAAGCAAGCCCGCATGCGAGAAGGCATCGCGCGACGGCTCTCCAGTGTTGCCGGCATTAGGGGAGCGAGTGAGCACAAAACCTGGCGTGGCACTTTCTCTAATAATTTATGTTGATTTGTTTTGCTGTACAAAGCAACATAAAGTATTTCTGAAGGTCTTGCAGTAGCTTTTTTTTCTTGTACGTATCAAAATTCTCTATTTCGCCTGTGCCGTCCACAAAGTGCGGCAGATGGTTCCCACGCTTCCTGTTCCCACCCGCGCTCGCTGAACCGCTGGTGTCATTCTGCTGTGCGATTCTGCTATGCGAGCCCTTGTTTTCCTGCCCTTGCCGTGAAGTTTCCTGTGCGTGCAATGGAGCGGCGAAGGAAGCTGGCTGCTGCGCAGCGACTTCTTATTGCAAGGAGGAGGCAGGCGCTGTCACGCAAGCAGTGGGTTCGGCCGGTCTGGACGAAGCGAGCGGACGAAAGCGAGTACTTCACCGCGGTAGGTGGCAAAGGACAAATGCCTCGACGCAGTACAACTGCATACGCTTTGATTGCCTTTTGTAGATGAAACTCATGGAGAACGGCAACGGCTCGCTGTTCAAGTTCTATCGGATGTCGCCGGAGACATTCGACGCTCTCCACGACATGGTGCGGGACCGGCTGTCGAAGGAATGGGTCTGCAGGGAGCCTACTTCTTCTGTGTTGGTCCTACTGGTCCTACCGCACTGACTCTGCGGTAGGACAATTTTATCACTTCGGTACTTGTTATGCTTTCGAGAAGGTGGCCGTTAAGGAAGGTGGCGAAGGTGGCCGTTTCGAGAAGGTGGCCGGTAGTTTGGCAGCAGCGCACAATCCATACGCACCAGCCTAATTTTTCTGCTTCTTGCAGCGGTGATCAAGCATTGTAGGACCGACCGACTCACTTCGGCTGGTTCATCACGCTACGACGCAAGTCCGTAGCCTGATAGCTGCTGCTTTCCGGACGGGGCGCTGCATCACAGGAGCCAATCAGCAAGGGGACAGCGGCTTCAGCTGCTATAAAAAGGCTGCCAGCTCTGCATTTGGACGTAGTTTGGCAGCAGCGCACAATCCATACGCACCAGCCTATTTTTTCTGCTTCTTGCAGCGGTGATCAAGCATTGTAGGACCGAACGACTCACTTCGGCTGGTTCATCACGCTACGACGCAAGTCCGTAGCCTGATAGCTGCTGCTTTCCGGACGGGGCGCTGCATCACAGGAGCCAATCAGCAAGGGGACAGCGGCTTCAGCTGCTATAAAAAGGCTGCCAGCTCTGCATTTGGACGTAGTTTGGCAGCAGCGCACAATCCATACGCACCAGCCTAATTTTTCTGCTTCTTGCAGGTAAGCTCTATTTGAAGTTTTTCGTATATACTTTGTAACTTGCTGTGCGCTGCTGCCAAGCTTTCATTACACTTGTATCGTATTTGTATTCTATTGCATTTGTGTTTGTGAAAATGTCAAAAGACTTCGTGAAGGCTCTGGATGACTTCAAACGTGAAATGAGACTTGAAATGCGCTCCGTGAAGGAAAGTGTCAAGTTCTGCAGTGACACTTGCGATGAAACTAGGGCAATAAATACTGAATTGAAAGCCTTGAGGCACGAACTGAGCGTTCTGCTGAAAAGTAACGAAGCTCTCAAGAAAGAAAACAAGCAGCTAGCCCAAAGGGTGGACGAGCTTGAGCAATATAGCCGATTGAATAACCTAGAGATAAAGGGCGTCAAGTCGGTCGACAACGCTGATGATGTAATAAAAAGACTTGGCGAAATCATTCAAGAGCCACTTTGTGCTGCTGACATTGATACGTGTCACAAGATAGCGACGTGCATGGAAGGTGAAAGCAACATTATTGTTCGTTTCGTGCGCCGCGATAAGCGACAGGCAGTTCTTTCAAAAGCTAGGAAACATCAGATTACGAACGAAATGCTGGGAGTTCATGGATCTGATCGGGTGTATGTTAACGAGCATCTAACTCGATCGAATAAGCGGCTGTTGGGAGCCACCATTGCCCGCAAGAAGCAAATGTCTTGGAAATTTGTTTGGACGAGCGGAGGCAAGATTTTCGCCCGAAAGAATGAATCCACTAATGCCATCAGGATTGTCGATGAGGGCGACTTGTGCAAGATATCCCAGTAGTGGCTTAATTGTTCACTTCAGTGATCATGGCCATGTTCCAATCGCCAACTTGTTCTCTCTATAACTCCCAGATTTTTAACACTAGGTTCAGTAGCCGACAGCAAGAAATTTCTCTTGTTCACTTTAACATTAGAAGCATTAAAAACAAACGCGACCGCCTTGATCATTTTTTTGCTTCATTAACGACCGAATTTGATGCTTTGCTATTTTCTGAGACTTGGTTGCTCACCCATGATGATCATCTTCATTTCCATAACTACACCTATAATGGTCTACTGCGGCCCACTGGAAGGGGCGGAGGCCTTGCTGTTTATGTTAAAAGTTGCTACCAGCATTCTGTCTTGGACGACTGTTCAATAATGAGTCCTAATGTTGAATGTTTAACTGTATCGCTGCCTAACATAGTCGTCGCGGCAATTTATAGGCCACCAACTGGAAACAAACGATTCTTTTTTTCTTTTCTTGAAAAATTGCTTGAAAATTTGCACTCCATATCTCTTCCGTTTGTACTTATGGGCGACATTAATTTCAATCTGCTGTCTGATGACCAGAATACTAGAGAATTTAACAGTGTTGTCTCATCTTTAGCGTGCTCAAATTACATCACTATACCGACAAGAATTACAATTGATACTGCTACCCTCTTAGATGTTTGTGTGACAAATGCCGTACCATCTGATGTCGAATCTGGTTTACTGATTTCTGACATCAGCGATCACATTCCAATTTTTTGCTTTATCCAAAGGGTGCACAAACCTAAACGTGCAGTTGTTAAATATGTTACGCGGGAAATTACTGATGAAACCTTGATGAACTTTGAATACCTCGTTCAGAATATAAATTGGCATAGCATATATGACATAGGTGACATAAATGAGGCGTATTCGGAGTTTATTAGCAAGTTTTTAGACGCTTATAGTAATGCTTTCCCCCTAATCCAACGAAAATTAAACAAAGAAATTCAGGAAGCCCTGGATAGGCAAAGAGTTGCACGAAAAAATCCGCAAAAAGAACAAGATGTACCACTCTTTTGTCGATAGTCGGGACCCTATTGTGTTCAAGGAATATAAAAAGTACAGAAATAAACTGAATAAAGAATTAAAAGCTGCAAAAACTAACTACTTTATCGAGCGCTTTACACGAATCCAAAATGACAGTAGTAAAGTATGGCGGGAAGTTACAAATCTAACCAAACGAAAAGATAGTAACACCGTGAACGAGATCGATACGCCAGATGGAAACTTTTCAGGTTTTAAACTTGCCTGTGCTTTTAATAAATACTTCGTCAGTGTTGGTAAACCACTCAGTGATGTACATGAAGCCGACACTGCATTTGATAACCTTATCACTTCTCTATCAAAGTCTGTGTTTTTATCGCCGACATCCGCTCAAGAAATAGCCATTTTAATCAACAACCTAAAAAATGATGTGTCTGCGGGCCATGATGACATCAGATCTGTTCCTATCAAACATGTTGCGGCTTATATATCTGAAGTTTTGTCTTACCTTGCCAACCTGATGTTTACAACTGGCGTTTTTCCCGATGACTTAAAAATAGCCAGAGTATGTCCAATATACAAAGGTGGTAATCGAAAAGAAATGTCAAACTACCGACCAATTTCCGTGTTGCCAATATTTTCTAAAGTGTTCGAGGGTGTCATTAATTGCAGGCTTGAATGTTTCTTCACTAAAAACAACCTCATATCTACTTGCCAGTTTGGCTTCCTGAAGAAAAAATCTACAGAGCAAGCGCTACTTGTTATTAAGGATCAAATTATTCAAAACATTGAAGACAAGCACTACACTCTTGGATTATTTTTAGATTTTCGGAAGGCATTTGACTGTGTACAGCATGACACTCTCTTACACAAGTTAAATAATTATGGCATACGTGGTGTTACACTAAACCTACTACAGAGTTATTTATGTAATAGGACGCAATTTGTGCGGGTGAATGATGTCTCTTCTAACCGACTGCCAATCACTTCTTGAGTTCCTCAGGGATCCATAATGGGACCGATATTATTTTTGATGTACATTAATGACATTACCAATCTACCCGGTGCTCATGACATGATTATGTATGCTGATGATACAAACATATTTTTTACTGCCAAATCTCTAAAGCAAGCAGAGGGTATGGTAAATAGGTACTTACATAACTTACAATCCTGGCTACAACGCAATAAGTTTTCCTTAAATTTATCTAAAACATGTTACATTATTTTTAGACCAATTAATACTGCTGATTTATATAAAATCAGCATTCAGTTCGGTAACGTAACAATAAATGAGGTTGACTGTATTAAATTTCTTGGCGTGTGGTTCCACCAAAACCTTTCCTGGAACACACATATATCCAAATTGACATCTGAAATAAGTAAAAGTGTTGGCTGTCTCTACATAGTAGCTGATCTTGTACCTGTGTGGCTAAGACTGCAGATTTATTATGCACTTATATACTCTAAGTTAACCTACTGTGTTCTAGTATGGGGAACCACTACTTCTACTAACTATCAGAAACTACTAATACTTCAGAAGAGAGCCCTGCGGTACATCCATGGTTACTATGGCAGACCAAAAGATTTGTCCACGTTGCCGTTATTTTGCAGGTATGATCTGCTTAAAGCGAATCAGGTCTACCCTTTTCGTCTGCTGCAATATATCAAAAATAGTAAATTACACATACAAAACTATCCTATGTCTAGTGACGCATACTATTTTCGTACACAAATCTACCAGGTTCCTAAAACACGTACTAACTATGGCAAACAAAAATTAAATTTTCAGGTAATTTCAACTCTTAATAAGGTGTCAACAAATGTTAATTTTGGTGTTTCATTGAGCGTATTTAAAAAACAAACCAAAAAATATTTAATTGATTCTGACTTGTGTTTTGTATAGCGCCACTTTATTGATGTCTGCTTGTTATTTGCTTTGTAATAACTGTATGTTCATGTGAGATTCTGTGTTTACATTGTTACATTTTAAGTTATGCGTTATATGATGTCAAACTGCACAGGGGAGCCGAGGCCTTCGTCAGGCCTTCCAGCCTTTAGCCCCGGCTTCCTCCTTTGTAAGAAGGAAAATAAACTTCACTTCACTTCAACCATTACGAAACTTTCGTGCGTCGATCGAGCTCTGTGTGCTCTTGTGCACCTTCAGATACCCGTCATCCAGCATGCTCGTCCGTGATGCAGCGATGGCCTTCAGAGTGAGGCTGGAGACTGCACGGGAGGCGGTACACCTAACGTGCAGTGTGCTGTGGGAGGTGTTGTCCCCTGTGTACATGGTGTGCATAAAATATTTTCATAGCATGGTGCAAAGTCGAATGGTACCAATTAGCATGATTTTATGTTCGCACTTACTGAGCAATGGCTGAGTACTAGTTGCTTCTGTGAGCATTTGAAATGAATTTCAATCAATTTCAGTGTTGTTTGTGCAATCTTATATTTAACACGAATGTCCTAGATCGTACAACGCATGCATTTCCGCAGAAAGTGGACCGCGGCTTAAAATACTAGATAAACATACCAAGGGTATAAGATTACATTAGGTAAAACCAGCAGCAGTAAGGTGTACTGTGTGTGATAGTGATGTTTGCAGTAGCTGGAACAGTGATCAGATGCACATACAGAGCATCAGGGTACATTAGGTGCATAACGCAGCAGTAAAGTCCGCCAGTGATTGATGTGCATCAAATTTCATTTCCGTATTATGCAGCCTCCGACAGAAGACTGGAGGGACATTGCTTCAGGATTTTCCAGCCGTTGGCAGTTCCCGAATTGCCTGGGTGCTGTGGACGGCAAGCATGTCGAGATAAGATGTCCAAGAAAGGCAGGGAGCCTATACTTCAACTATAAGGTATGGAACACAAGATTGCGGTGTTGCATGCAGCATATTTGCTGCTAAAGGGTCAGCTTTGTAAACACAAACACTCCTAATACTTCCCAGGAGTATTGTACGGGAATAACCTTGTACATAATGCACAGCCTAGTTCATTGTTAATTCATTTTGAGAAAAGATTGTGTTCGCACGCTTTGTTCAAAAGCGGGAGTACAATGCCATCCTCCTGGTTTTGCAACCTGCTAGCAGAGGACTGCCACGAGTAATTATATATGTGATATGAGAATGTACCATTTACAGCTCTATTGATTATTGGAGGACATGAGGGAGAGGTTTCTTTTTTTTTCAGAAACGTGACAGTTAAAAAGGAGAATGTTTTCTGGGTGCTTTTGCCTAGTTGCATGTTTCACACTTCAACAGCCACAAGCATAGAGGAAATGGGGTATGTGTGAGTAGCAGAGGACGAGAAGATAGAAAAATTATGTAGATACTTTAGGTGCAAATCTTGTGGTACAGCCAAATGTCCGTTTTTCATGTGTGCCCAGCAATACTGTAATGAAGAAAAGTGTAATGAAGGATAATGAAGTGACTGCAGTTACAAGAATTCTTTAATGTTACTTTTATTTCCATTGCTTCCAGGGCACCTACTCCATTGGTACTCATGGCTGTGGCCGACAGCCAGTACCTGTTCCGCCTTATTGATGTGAGCGCACCTGGAAGGTTTAGTGATGGGGGAATTTTCAGATTCCCCCATTGGCAAACGACTGCATGAGGGCAAGCTCAATCTGCCTCGGGCAGCTATTCTACCGGAGTCTGAAAAAGTTTGCCCTGATGTGTTTGTTGGCGATGAAGCCCTACAACTGCGTCCGGACTTCATGCGGCCACTGCCCGGCGCCAGGACTGAAGCTGAGCAGGTCATCTTCAATTACCGCCTCAGTCGTGCCAGGTCTGTACCACATCAGGTTAAAACCCTAATCATTTATCCACCTGCTATGATACTAACACTATTTCCATCTTGCTCCTGCATGTATTTAGTTCTCAGTGTTTTCATTTACGCAACATTCATTAACAAATAAATATTTATTTTAGTATATAGGACATTTTCTTGATTACCTTTTTTTTGAACTGTGTTAGCTGTGAGAGCAATGATGTATCCTGCCATTACTTCTGATTATGTGTTTGCTGTAACTACATGAATATTTTTTGCACTTTTATAATTAGTAAAATCACCTATAAAATGTTAGTGTTTGGCCTCTTTGGGACCAGAATGCACAACATGCCATCGTCATTTAGTACTACATGTTTTTCTACTTTGATACAGACTTCTACTGCTGTAACGTTTTAAGAAGCACGTATTTATTTTTACGCATTTTTAAGCTATAATTTGTTTCTCTTTCAGACGATGCGTAGAGAACGCCTTCGGGATTCTTGTTTCTCGTTGGCGCATCTACAAAAGGCAGATAAACCTGCAGCGTGAGAATGTGGACAATGTTGTGAAGGCCACCTGCATCCTACACAACTTTTTGTCCATGACCACCAGCGCTGCTGCGACTTATTGCCCACCTGTCACGACGTGTTCGGGTCTGTCCGCAACGGCACTTGGCGACAAGAGACGGCAAGTGCTGCTGTGTTTGGCCTGCAGGGAGCAAAGGCCCGCAAATCCACAAATGTTGCAAATTCAGTGCGGAAAGTGTTTATGAACTACTTCTAGAATGAAGGGCAGGTGTCTTGGCAGTGGGACCTGCCAGGGGTCACAAGGCCCTAAGACTGTGCAGGCCTGCTGCTTGACTTCATAAGGAACCCAACAGCCCTTTTCAGGGCTCCCAACTTGATGCTTCGGCAGTGGGTCGCTGGATTCGCGATAACCTGTTCTGTTGCCCTTCTTTGCATTTCATTTCCTCAAGCTCTGGAGTGTGGTGGAATTGGTTCATTCAAATATGCAATTCTGTGTATTCCCAGTTGATGCATGCCTGGTTAAAAAATTCAGCAAACACAGGCATCATGAAAGTGTAAGTATTTTTTTATTTGCTTGGCTAATCAGCTGTCTCACATCTTGGCAACTGTGAAAAGTATTTGAAATTTCGTGTAATTTATTGGCCTGAAGGCATTAGATAAGTTGCATAAATTCGACATAAAAGTAATTCAAAAAAACAGTAAGAAAGCAGTACAGTCATAACTGACAAAGACAATGGTGTTCACAAGGTCATGTGCAAACAAACTGCACAGAGGACACAAAAGTCGTAAATGCAAGGATAACCTAGAAATTAAGTTGGGTGGTTTGCTGTGCAAGATGGTGCATTGTGAAAGTGTGATGGTTTCACTACGGCAAAAATATGGCAGCACAATTAAATGGAGGCTGCAGGACAAGCACTGGCACAAGCATGGTATTTTTAGTGGCTGGTTTAAAAACTCGCTCGCTCTTCATCAATGAGTTGGACCAAAAATTACTTGAAGGTAACCTAGAAAAATTTGCCCATACATTAATGCTTCAACTGAAACATACAAGCTACTCGAGGCAAGCTAAAAATAGTTATGTGAATAAAATTTCCCCACAGGAATGACTTTAAACATTGCACAACAACATATATACAGCAAACCATGGTGGTGTAATAAGCCCTGGTTCAGTATTACCAAATTGAGAGATGCAGTACCTCTGTATAAAAACTGCAGGCATGGAAACATCAAATAAATGACCTTAACATGTCATAAGAGTATATAAAGAAACCATTACGGTGTACTGAAGCCCTGGCTCGCATTTTAAGTGTTATCAAATTGGGAAATGCTGTACCCCTGTACCAAAACATGGTAGGCATGGAACCATATCACAGAAATCGCCTTAAGATTGCATAACAGTATATATATACAGCAAACCATTACGGTGTGCGAAAAGGAATTAGTGTTGGGAAAATAACTATGCTCGCAGAAGTAAAACATCACCACGAATCTTTTCAGTATGGATTTTCTGCGATGATTGGGTCTAGTTCAATAAATATTAACACTTGAAAATAAATGATCAACTCTTCACAGGTACTCAGTTGATTGTACAAAAAGTATCACAACTCGCTGTAGTGGCTTAGCGGCCATGGAGTTATGCTGCTAAGCATGATGTTGGAGGTTTTCATTACCGTTTGCAGTGGCTGCATGCTAAGAAATGCAAAAACACTTGTGTGCTTAGATGTAGGTGCACGTTAAATAACACGAGGTTGTGGAAACAAATTGGAAGCTCTCTTATGGTACAGCTTTGCTACCCAACGCAGGCATCAACCAGAATCTTAGTTTGAGCTAACTGGCAAGTAATATTCAAGGAAACCTACAGCACATGCTGTACAGAGACAGAGAACACACATGACAGGACAGGCACCAACTTCCGACCGATTTTATTTAGAACGACAATTCGCTTTTTATGCACAGCCAAGTCAGGTGATTATGGTGAACGTGTTACAATAACGCACAATCGCCGAGTGATTCCATGCTAATTTAAATGTTTACATTAAGCATGTTGACCATAATCACATGACTTGGCTATGCATGGAAAGGGAATTTTGGTTCTCATTAGTTGAAAGTTAGCACTCATCCTGGCGTATGTATTCTCTGCTTGCGTTAAATTTGTGCTATAGATTTCCTTCAAATGGAAAACGCACAAAGTTGTGTGCATTGAAGCACCATGTAGTTTAGTACCGTGCCATAAAGTCCTGGAGTGGCACAGTGGACTGATTGTTTCAGAGTACTGCCGCATTGTTTGAAAAGTCAGGTAAAACAGCAGTTAAGCGGAAAGCAATTGCAATTATTAGCTACTAGATCCACTTTTTCTCACCCGCTGCGATTGCTAAGTGGTTATGGTGTTGGATTGCTGAGCACGAGTTCATTGGATCGCATCCCGGCCACGGTGGCCGCATTTAGACGGGGGTGAAATGCAGAAAAGACCCGTATACTTTGATTTAGGTGCACGTTAGAGAACCCCAGGTGGCCCAGATTAATCCGCAGTCCCCCACTACAGCGTGCCTCATAATCAGATGGTGGTTTTGGCACGTAATTCCCATAATTTTTTTATCCACTTTTTCTCGTAACACAGCTATAGCACTGCCATGGCACTTTCAAATAAGCTGTCAAATGTGCTTCAAAAGGGTGGCTTCTTGGGCTGGTTGGTGAAACACTGTTTAGACTAAGGAAACGCCCTTTTTAGTGCGCAATTCATAGGAAGGAAGGCGACAGTCAAAGGGCACTGTGCAAAGTGCGACAGGACGGCTCTGTCAGACTTCTTCCTCCCTTCTACGGATTGCGCACTCAAGGATATTTTTCTTGTCTAAACAGTGAAATGTGTGACGAAAAATAGAACATTTATTTCAAGCGTTATAATGTACTTGGAAACAATTTGGAGTAACTCCATCTGCATGTCTCCACGCAGCCTCAGAGGAACACACCTCATTTTGGCTGCGAGAAATGAGGAAAAGTGATCATGCTCATCGCACTCTTTCTCTAGAATATGGCCAATGGTGTCAATTTGATCATCATACTTTTCTTTTCTGTTTTTTTTTTTTTTGGCGGCTGCACCTCTCGTGCTTCAACACACACCTCAACAAGATGCGATGCCTGCGTATCGTGACATGTACCAACCTCATCATTGCCCAACAACTAGTCGTCCCGATACATGTCTGCGCAAATGTCTTGTGCTGTTTCATCGTGACCAGTGCCACCTGCGCTGTGCGCATCATCCGCAGCAAGTGGCTTGAGGTTGTCCGATGTCCTGCAAAAATATCATTGTATGGTTCAGTTAGGTCTACTAAGCACTGCTCTCATCTGAAAAGATAAGTTGGCATGTGTTATTTATTAAATATTCCGCGCATTCACTTTAATGAATTTTATTGATTATATTTAGCTTGTTTGTGCATGCGCATAATTTGCTGTCAGGCACAATTTTAACGGTAATGTTGGCATGATGGCACAGAAAAATATCACTGTGTACAACTTTCTATTACGAACTTACGGTCTTCCTGTCATGGTGTCCTTCAGAAAGAGAAGACGCACAGAAAAAATCCACTGTTTCTCCTCGTCGAGGTTGCCGTCCGCGGGCCTCTTTGACGTTTCACTGCGGGCTTTCAGCACACGCCGGAATGAGTCCCGCAGATTCTTCCACCACCGGCATTTCACGTCAGAAACTGCGTATGAAAACATGATTATATAGCACCCAATAAACTTTGCGCGCATCCCATGATGAATGCAGCGTTGGCTCTGTACATGCATGCCTTCGGTTGTCACATGCGATTCAATGCACGATGGAACGCGCTTTCTTTATAGCAGACAATGTTAAACAGGCCCGCAATATTGCAGCGGTGCCTTTTCCGACGTTATTAGAGTTTTAGATTAGGGGGACGCAAGATTTGGAGCCCCCTAATTTAAAACTTTTTTTTTCTCGCGCTTGGTAAAATGTAGTGATCAAGCGGTGCTTCGTCCGCGTTATATCAAAGGGCCGGATCAGCGCCATAGAATGCAGTGAAAGGCAACGCTAGAAATCGAGGCCCAGCAGGCAATGTCATCAGCGACAAAGAATAACTTACCGGTCGCTCCAAGTTCTGCTGCTACGCGCCGCCACGCTGCCTCGCATACGCTGCGGGACTTGTACGTTCGGTCCTGTAAGTCCCACAGGGCACGCTCTTTTACTACTGCGTCTATCAGGCGCTCATTAAATGCGTACTTCTCGTCGCCGTTCGACATGGTCAACGTGTACGCCGCATTACTACCCAGAGATCCTGTATGAGACCGACGCTGTCTGCTCAGCCCAGCACGTGGACGTTTGCTGTTGTGGCTACTGGCGCCCCCAACACATGGTTTTGTTTACTGACATCGCGCACGTGCGCAAACCGGTAGTATGTCACTGATCCTGATCCGGTTTCTTACGTGCACTGATGCACATCCTGTTCCGGCTTCGCGCTACTGGCTAGTCGCTCATAGCACTTCCGGACGACGAGCGACGAATTCTAGATTTCTAGAACCGAGCGAAAAGACCGAGCGATCTGTTCGCGCGACGGCCCGTTTCGTCGCTCGACACCGTCGCTCGACACCGTCGCTCGACACCGTCGCTCGACACCGTCGCTCGACACCGTCGCTCGACACCGTCGCTCGACACCGTCGCTCGACACCGTCGCTCGACACCGTCGCTCGACACCGTCGCTCTCATGCTGTTTCGGCTTTATTCTACGAGCCGTCACACTAAGCATCATCTATTATACATGTTAAGATCGTTACATATTTCTTTTATGTGTATACTGCACTGTACATTACGGCAGTGTATCGAGAGAACACTAGCTTCCATGTGTAATTTTGTGCATACGCAGCTGTATTTGTGGAAACATTGCATGTCATACAACATGGCACTTAATAATGCAATGATCTGATCGTGCAAACTCATGACACAAAGTTGAATAAAGACTTCTTGAGCAATTGTAATAAGAGATGTGTGCGTTTCATAGGTTTTCCGTACCAAAGTTCACATATTTTATGAACTGGTCGTGTTTTGTATGCATTTGTTTCATTTTAGAATTTAACCACGTATACTGCAAATCTTTTACCATATCAATAATTTCATAGTATCGTGCTCGGCTCAGTCCGTATTTGAACATCCTTCGTGCATCATTCAGTTGGTTTGCCGGAAATGGGCTCATAAAATTGCTGCTCAGCTGGAATGCCTCGTCCCCAATGAAGGTCAAAGGTGCGCTGGTGGCCGTTGTTCCGAGAAGTCGAGCAAAAGCAGGCACAGAGGCGTTCTTGTCGAAGGGCTTTTTACAAATCTGGAGTACTGGAAGACACCACCATCGCTATGATGGCCTTCTGCTCCAACATCTATCAGGATGTAACCGTAGCTGCTGTCAACAGCCATCAGTACCACTGAAAAGCTGCCCTGAAGATTGGTGTTCAAGGATTACACAAGTGTACCTAACATAACATAATGCAAGGGGGGCCGGCAGCTATTAAGCAAACTGAAAGAGCAGATTTGTAAATGTTAGGTGCATCCACTACGTCGGTTTAAACACCATGGTTACATGCGACGAGGGTAACTGAGGAGCCGCAGTTGTGTTGCTGCTCTGTGAGCTCTGGAAACATGCATCGCCTGTACTGAAACCAAAATGTAGAGTTGACAAACACAAGATTACCTGCATTTGTTTACATAAATATGTAACACAGCAACACATGTGTAGCACTGCTTAGAAAAGTGCAACCTTTCAATAAATAAAGCTATTAATGAAAGCATTAAGACTGGTATCAAGTAGTTGGTAGCCACTGTAAATTCACACACTTGCATAATTACTTCAGTGGTGTTGGCACACCTTATACATCCACAAATTTACCTTCTAGTTGAAGCACAAGCTGCCATAATTCCGAGAAGCAATTATGGCAACGTGT